>NC_134690.1:240787942-241093775 GCF_050947455.1 Rhinoderma darwinii
GAAAACTCTGCAGGAAGTTTTAAAACGTTCTTGCAGAAATAGGTATGGACCGCCAGGACGTTTGTAGTCTATGGGAAGTCAGCAACTGGTTAACATAAAAACTTGATCTAAATAATAGGGCATTTTCTGATGAGACATTCCCTTTATTTGTGTGTATACCCACTTTATTTGATATATTTGATATATTGAGAAGTCCAAGAATGAGTCTTAGAAATTTGTAGCCTTAGGCCATGTACAGAATTTTTCCGCTGCAAATGTTGGTGCAGATTTGGGACAATTAAGCAACGAATCTGCACCAACATTTGCATATTTGACAGGTAATTCAGACGTTGCAGATATCACAGCGGACTTGCCACAGATTTCAGTTTTTGCATTGCAAAGGTTGAAATCCGCAGTGAAATTCCGCTTCTTCTCCGCAAAATAATGAGCATGCCGTGGAGGGAAAATTCTGCACTGCAGCCTAAATTCTGCACAGTTATTTTCCGCAACATCTGAACTAAGTTTCCTAAAAATGTAGAGAAACAAATGTAAAAAATGGGTGCTGCAGAATTCCAATGCGGACTGTCCACAGTGGAATTCAACAGCAATTCCGCCACGTCTGAATGTGCCCTTATAAGTAACTCAAATACTAACAATGATGCTCTTATTTAAAGAAGTCTGTCTAGTGACAGGTTCTCTTTAGGAACGTTATACAATCAGTTAAAGGGGTTTTCCCTTCAGAGACATTTATTTACATCCACAGGATATATCCTAAATGTCAGATAGATACGGGTCCCACCTCTGGGACCCGCACCTATCTCTAGAACGGGGCCCCCGAAACCCCGTTCAGCCGCTGTGTGTTGCGGCTTAATGAGGTGTTTTCCGACCATGAAAAACTTTATATGGACGTGAGTTACGTAAACAGCGTAACATGCGGAGCTACTCTGTTTACTTAAGTCTCATATATCTTAATGGTAGTTACGGAAACAACGTAGCTCGCATGCTATGCTGCTTCTGTAACTGCCATTCACTACTATTGGAGTTACGGAAACAGCGTAGCTCAGCAAGTTAAGCTGTTTACGTAACTCACGTCCATATAAAGTTTTTCATGGTCGGAAAACACCTCATTCAGGCGCAACACACAGCAACTTAACGGGGTTTAGGGGGCCTCGTTCTGGAGATAGGTGCGGGTCCCAGAGGTGTTACCCGCACCTATCTGACATTTATGGCATATCCTGTGGATGTGTCATATATGTCTCTCATGGGAAAACCCCTTTAAGTATGATCTTGAAGCAGTGATCTCCTTGTGGTAAAAACAAAACTTAAATCTTACTATAATAATTGAGCTCTGTCTACCTGATACGCAAAATGTTTTGTAGATTGCAATAAACCAATAAATTTCTATTGGAAAGGTGTTTCTTTGGGAATAAATAGACTGTAAAAGATGATGCAAGAGATAACTCATTAGATGTTACACTTTACTTTACCTGATATTTACACATATAAAGATGCAGTTTCCATATTTGCATATTACTTAACCTAAAATGAATTGTTGTGGAAGTATACATTTTACAAGTGAATGCAGTCAAAGAATAATATAAAAGGAGTTTGTGTGGGAAGGGGGGGGGGGGTCACTTGCTCAATGTTTAAAGAGACACTATATCTAAAAATAAACCAGTAATCCCAAAAGGCGGATTTTTTTTTTTTTTTCATGAAACAACCCATTGAACTTGTGCAGTGAGTTATTCTTAATGAAAAGAAAATAAACAAAAAAAGAAAAAACAAAAACAAAAAAGAAAAAAAAACAACAACTGCATGCTGCAATTAATTTATCTTGACACATTCCAGCATTGTCTAAAGGCTGGGATCACACGAGCATGTTACGTCCATAATGGACGGACGCAAGTCCCGGACCGAACACAGTGCAGGGAGCCGGGTTCCTAGCATCATAGTTATGTACGAGTCCCTGCCTCTCCGTGGAACTACTGTCCCGTACTGGAAACATGATTACAGTACGGAACAGTTGTCCTGCAGCGAGGCAGGGACTCCTAGCATCGTACATAACTATGATGCTAGGAGCCCGGCTACCTGCAGCGTGTTCGGTCCGGGACTTGCGGCCGAAATACGTTCCGTCCATTACGGACGTAACATGCTCCAGTGAATCCAGCCTAAGACTGAGCTATGGTCATTGTGCTATAATTTATGCACTATAGATATGGCCAAGAGTGCTGGCGAGCAGCATGTGCACCATATAACACCATTCTGTTTTTGCCTAATATTTCTGGGTAATATTAGGCAATGTTCAGACATGGTGGAATTTTTTCGCTGCAAATGTTTGTGCAGATTTGGGGCAATTATGCAATGAATCTGCACCAACATTTGCATATTTGACAGGTAATTCAGACGTTGCAGATATCACAGCGGACTTGCCACAGATTTCAGTTTTTGCATTGCAAAGGCTGAAATCCGCAGTGAAATGCCGCTTCTTCTCCGCAATGGAATGAGCATGCTGCGGAGGGAAAATTCTGCACTGCAGCCTAATTTCTGCACAGTTATTTTCTGCAACGTCTGAACTAACTTTCCTAAGAATGTATAGAAAGAAATGAAAAAAACAGCTGCTGCAGAATTCCACTGCGGACTGTCCGCAGCAGAATTCAACAGCAATTCCGCCACGTCTGAATGTGCCCTTATAGTAATGACAAAACTTAATTGTCTTGTAAAGTTCCATCAGGGCGTTGTTTTGATAACTTGCTGTCCCTCTTGCTGACCCTAATTCCCCTTTAATGTTTCTTTTTTTTTTTGACTTGGAACACGTTAGATTACCATTATTGACTCCGATAGCTTCTCATCATTCTTTTTTGACCATGGTGCCTCTTCTATTTATTGATTTGGAACCAATTGGATTCGTTTTCGACACAGATTGCTCCTGACCATTCTTTGCTGCCTTGGTCTTGCCCTCTAATCTGCAACAACTGACCCTTCAGCCTCTGCTATGGCATTTGTATCTCTGTGACATGTTTCTCTCCAGACACCAGGGTGTTTAACCCATTGAGGACCAGTCCAATTTTGGCCTTCACTGCATGACATATAGGGCTAGGGCTGTATGAGGCCTTTTTTTCCACGGAACACTTTTTAAGATACAGGTTCTTTATATTCTGTATACATAGAAGCAGTATCCTGCTGTCAAAGCCAATTTCGTCAGGTCAGCTGGACTAACGGTTCAGCTGAAAGCTGGTCCTGCGTTTCTGACACGCAGAATCCAGCTAATAACGCTAACAGTAAAAGTAAACTGAGATGTGATCATTATTAGCTGAATCCTGCATGTCAGAGGCACGCAGGACAAGCTGTCAGCCGAGCTGTCTGTCCCGCCGACCTGGCAGAATCAGCTTTAGTGGCAGGATAAAGCTTCTATGTATACAGAATAGATAGAAGCTGTACCTTAAAAAAATAAAGCCTTTTTCTTATCAAAGTCAATTTAAAAGTTGCTTTAAATCGCCTAAAACACTGAATTATTTAAAAAAAATGGTGTTCAAAGGTTTACACAGCCTTTAACAGTCTAATACTTTGGGACAGTTAAAATACATACAATACGGTATGTAGGAAAGCCAAATGCATTAACACATACTGTAAAGCACATGTAGTATAGCGATAATATGTAACTAGACAAATAGAGCAAGTTCAAGCCCATTCACTTGACCAGTTGAACAAACCAAATACCTCTAAAACTCGATTTTTTATTATATTTTTTATTTTAAATCTTAATTTAAAAACTGCTGAAGAGGTTCTGTGAAGAGGCTCTATAATAAATAACATACATGGAATTCCCGTATTAAATTTTGTTTCCAAATAGTCAAAATTTCAGCAAGAAATATAATTGTTAAATGGAAACATTAGAAGGTTGTAGAAAATCCAGACTTATGTCATAATAAAGAATTATAAAATGAAAGTATATATTGCTAATGGCCCATCTATCCAGGCTTATGGCAATATTTATGAATATCTATTGACCAATACAGATCACAGTTTGTCCAAATATCGACACACAAACCCTTACTGTTTATGTGATTATCTCATGCAAAAGCATTCTAAGCGCTGTGACAATTCACTCCTAAATAATACCAGTTCAGCTCAGTAAGCAATGAACGACAAGAACTTGCTGGGTTACAATAGATTGTGCACAGACTTCTTCTTGAAAGTCATTCTTCTGTGCAGTCTATATAATGATAGATCACTTTCTGTAACGGTATTTGAAAGATTTGCCATAAATGGCTCTTTGCAGGTGTTTTTGTCCCTATGAAAGCATGTTATTTTGTAAGTGCTGAAGCCTAGCAGTGGGTCAAATATATTATTAAGTTACTTAGAAGAGCGTGACCATATTCAATAACTCAAATTCAATTTTACAAAGGTAAAAGAAAAATACACAGAAGGAAATGTATGTTTGCAAAATGACAATTTAAAATAAAAGACCAGATTTATATGTTTGTGTAGGCTAAGACTAGACTACAAATTGTAAGAGTGGAGAAAAGGATGCTATAGAACCGATCACTTTTAGTACTACAATGATGTTAACCCACCAATTTTAGTTTTTTCCTTTTTGTTTTTTTATCCCCGCATTCCAAGAGCCACTTTTTAATTTTTCCATCGACATAGTCGTTTGAGGGCTTGTGTTTTGCAGGACGGGTTGTATTATTTAACTCCTTAACGCCGAAGGACGGATATATCCGTCCTCAGCAGCTGCTAGTTCGCGCAGGAGGACGGATATATCCGCCCTGTGATGGCGTGGGTACTGAGACTGTACCCACGGGATCAGCGGCAGGAGCACGGCTGTTATACACAGCCTGGCTCCTGCTGCAACTGCCGGAATCGAAGCGCGCTCCGATTACGGCAGTTTAACCCATTAAATGCCGCTGTCAATAGTGACAGCGGCATCTAATGTGTTTGACAAAGAGAGAGGGAGCTCCCTCTGTCACCCGATCGGCGTGCCCGCAAACAAATCGTGGGTCGCTGTCGGGTTTCCATGACAGCCGGGGGCCTAACAAAGACCCCCAGGTCTGTCTTCAGCAAATGCCTGTTAGCCGATGCCGGAGGCATGACCTAACAGGTTGCCTGTCAGATTTACACTGACAGGCAATAATGCTTTGGTATACTAAGTATACCAAAGCATTATATATGCGATCAACAGATCCCATAGTGAAGTCCCCGGATGGGACTTAAAAAAAAAATGCCAATCAGTTATATAAAGTTTGTGAAAAAAATTAATAAAAAATGACAGTCAAAATCAAATAAAACTAATTTGTTTTCCCAAAAAGTGGTTTTATTTAGTAAAAGTGTCAAAGCAAATCACACATACACATATATGGTATCCCCGCGATCGTAACAACTTGACCAATAAAATGAACACATTAATTAAACGGCCGGATGAACGGCGTCCAAAAAAAACGCAAAAAACAACGGCAAAATTCTCTCTTTTCTCCCATTCCCCCCATAGAAAATAAAATAAAGGTTAATCTATAAGTCCTATGTACCCCAAAATAGTACTAATGAAAACTACACATTGGCCCGCAAAAATCAAGCCCACATACGGCCACATCGACGGAAAAATAAAAAAATTACGACTTTTGGAATGCGACGATGCAAAAACAAGTAATTTTTTTCTAAAAGGGTTTTTATTGTGCAAACGTAGAAAAAACATATAAAACCTTTACATATTTGGTATCCCCGTAATCGTGCCGACCCATAGAATAAAGTTAACATGTTATTTACGCTGCATTGTAAACGGCGTAAATTCATAATGTGAAAATTAATGCTGGAATAGCTGCTTATTTTCAATTCTCTCCTAAAATAAAGTTAATAAAAGTTAATCAATATATTATAAGCATCTAAAAATTGTACAATTACAAAATACAACTCGTCCCGCAAAAAACAAGCCCTTATACGGAATAAAAAAAAAGTTACGACTCTGGGAATGCGACCGTGAAAAAACAAAAAATAATCCTTGGTCATTAACGTGCAAAATGACCAGGTCATTAAGGGGTTAATTGTACTATTTAATGTACCATATAATGTACTGAGAAACCTGAAAAAAATATTTGTGGAATGGAATTGGGTTCAGTTTTTACTGCATTCACGGTTATTAATGTTAACATTATTCTGTGGGTCAGTATGATTACCATGATAACAAATTGACAGATTTAGTTATGTTTTACTACTTTTTCAAAATAAGAACAATTCAAAACAAAAGTTTGTGTCGCCATATTCTGAGACCCATAAAGTTTTTTATTTTTCCATTGATGGAGCTGTGTGAGGACTTTTTCTTGTGGAGTGAGCTGTAATTTTTATTGGTACCATTATTGGGTACATTTGAATACAATGACTTTTTGATCACTTTTTTTTTAATTTCTTTCCATTTCCTTGAGAAGCAGGTGACCAAAAAATAGCAATTCTGGCATTGTGAATTTTTTTTCAATGGAGTTGGCCCTTCGGGTTAAATAATATGGCAATATCAATTAAGTACATTTAGACAGACTGTAATTGTACATATCAAATAGAATATGGTCCTAGTGGCTTACATTATTTATAGCACAAGTCCATAGTCCATACGGGGATGTTGGAGGAGGGAAATGTGCAAAGGTGTACGCTGATGCAACGTTTCTGGGGTGCCTCCTCCTTTCTCAGGCATGTACACTATTCACAAAACACACCTTAAATAGGCATCTTCTTGTTAGTTACATCATGTGACGCTTCAGAAAACATTAAGGTGGGATTCACACGACCGGGTCGTTCCCGAGCCCGAGTGTCGGCCGGTAAAATCGGCCATTTTGCCCGGCCGGTTTGCATTCAGTTTTGCATCCGTGCCGGGCCGGGCAGATCCAGACAGTGACATCAGCGGCAACTCCTGAAGGGGAATCCCCATGTGTTCGGGGATTCCGCTTCAGGAGTTTCCCCTGATGTCACTGCCCAGATATGGACAGAGACATCAAGCGCTCTGTCCAGGAGCGGAATCCCCGAAAACACGGGGATTCCGCTCCTTCAAGGAGCTAAAGTGCGGCTAGCACATAGCAGAGCGGGGAGATACCTCCCTGCTCTGCTATAGTGGCGTCGCAGCAGTGGATGATACTTCTTGTCAGAAAGCCCAGCTAGTAAAAGTAGTAAACACGCCCCGATGTACGCACATAATACACGCCCAGTTGTACTTTTACTTTTCAACACGCCCAGTTGTACTTTTGCAAGCCTCATTTGCATAAATACAAAAATGGTCATAACTTGGCCAAAAATGCTCGTTTTTTAAAAATAAAAACGTTACTGTAATCTACATTGCAGCGCCTATCTGCTGCAATAGCAGATAGGGGTTGCAAAATCTGGTGACAGAGCCTCTTTAAGGCTGCTCTCACATCTGCATTGTGGCTTCTGTTCTAGCATATCCGTCAGAACCACAAGAACAGAAGTTAACGTTTCCGTAAAAAAAAACATTTATTTCAATGGGTTTTATTTTTGCATCAGTTGTGCTCAGTTAGGCTCCGTTCTGTCAACCTGACGGAAAGGAGCTTTCAATTTTTTTTTTAACATTGCAGTCAATGGATGACAGATACAAACTGATATGCCATCCGTTTGTATCAGTTATGCATTACATTTAACGGATCAATTTTTTTCTGCACATGCACAGACTAAGGCTACGTTTACATCTCCGTCGGGGCTCCGTTCATGGGTTCCGTCTGAGCTTTCCGTCAGGGGAACCCATGAATGGAATCTGATCTGAAACAAATGGAAACCATAGGTTCCCATGACGGAAAGCTCAGACGGAACCCATAAACGGAGTCTTGACTCAGATGTGAGCGAAGCCTAAAAATGAAAGCAAGAAAGATGCAAAGATAAAAACGGATATGTTATAACTGATGACAAACTGATACAAACTGAAAGAAAAGAGTCAGTTTTTTTGAGCCAAATGTAAACCATTAGCGCCGGATCCGCTACCATTCAAATCAATAGTGATGGAAACGGAAACCTATGGTTTCCGTTTGTGTCAGTCAGGGTCCCATTCCGACGGAAAGCTCCGACGGTACTTCGGAATGGGACTCTGGTGCAGATGTGAACGAAGCCTAAGGCTGGGTTCACACGTGGCGGAATTTCACTTAAATTCCGCTGCGGACACTCCGCAGCGTTAATCCGCAGCGGAGCCGTTTCTGCATTGACTTCCACTTCTATTTAGAAGTGTTCGTTTAGACGATGCGTAACATTCCGCTGCGGAGCATAGGCTGCGGAGCGGAATTTGGTGTCCGCAGCATGCTCTGTCTGTTGCGGAGCAGTGGCGGACTCATGGCGGAATTTCTCCATTGACTTCAATGGAGATTCTAATTTCCGCAATGAAGTCCGCAGCTGTCATGCACATGTTATGTGTGCTGCGGATGCGTCTTGCTTTTTTGCCATGACATTTCTTCATTCTGGCTGGACCTATGTATTTCTAGGTCTACAGCCAGACTGAGGAAGTCAATGGGGCTCCCGTAATGACGGGAGCGTTGCTAGGAGACGTCTGTAAATAGTCACTGTCCAGGGTGCTGAAAGAGTTAAGCGATCGGCAGTAACTGTTTCTGCACCCGGGACAGTGACTACCGATCCCAATATACATGTATCTGTAAAAAAAAATGAAGTTCATACTTACCGAGAACTCCCTGCTTCTGTCTCCAGTCCGGCCTCCCAGGATGACGTTTCAGTCTAAGTGACGGCTGCAGCCAATCACAGGCCAAGCACAGGCTGCAGCGGTCACATGGACTGGCGCGTCATCCAGGGAGGTCGGGCTGGATGCCGAAAGAGGGACGCGTCACCAAGACAACGGCCGGTAAGTATGAAATTCGTTTACTTTCACTAGGGAAAGTGCTGTCCCTTCTCTCTATCCTGCACTGATAGGGAGAAGGGAAGCACTTTTCCCGCAGTCCGCAGCAGCTAGTCCGCATCAATTTTCTGCACATTTTGTGCAGATCCGCAGCAGAATCTGCAACGCAGATTCTGTGCGGCATTGATGCGGACAGTTGCGGAGGAAATCCGCCACGTGTGGTCATGCCCTAACTTGGAATGTTATCACAATGCACAAATGGTGCAGAGTAAAAATGACAAATTCAGCTCCGCTTCATCTGTATCCATTTTATTACATATAGAAATTCTTTATACGTGCTATTAGGCATTCACATGCACAGCCATTATACTCTTTAAGTGGAGCACAATATGGTAGAGCAACTATTAGTAAAAGTAAAATGAAGTCTTTTATTCTTGTGGATAAAAAATAGATAACACAGAAAGTTCTGTCAGAGCGGGATTAATCTAATTAGAAGAAGCGCTGGTCCGTCTGGCGGGAAAGATTTGTTACACTATAATGTGCAGTATGAGAGAATGCTGCTTGTAAAATAGAAAAGTTATCACTGCACATGAGTTTTAATTGGACTTGTATGACAGGTAAACCCCATTAATAAGAATTTTTCTGAAGTGCTATCTGGGTAGATTTAGACACAATTAATGCAAGTTCTTGTCGTTATTACAGCGTTTTCTCGGTGGCAGTAGTTTATCCACAAAGAATTAAATGCAAAGGTCTATTGAGCCTTTCGGAAAAGCACAGAATATTAAGCTAGCGCACAAAGACATTTTGAAATACCTGCGTATAAATCCCCGTGAGCATACATGTCAACCACATAGCGACAGAACTGATACTGATCTAACAAAACAGAAAGGAAAAAAGACCAATCAACAGAACGGCTACTTCAAGATGGTTTATCCTCAACAAGAAAGAAATATACATACAATACAGTGGTTACAAACTCTAGAAAATGAAGTGTCGTGTAATACCTGAATAGCCAGAATCAAAGGAAGAGCTGAATTGCTGTATATGTTTTATAGTGAATTGTATATTCGAGGCAGATTTATGATATTGTAAAATAAACTAAGTGTGCAAGGTACAGCTGATATAGGAAATAGAAATCTAGGAACTATTGGGTCATTTAGAAAAACATTTTAGGGCCTATCTGAACCTACAGCACTGCAGGGTTCTATTTGTTTTGATAGAAGGTCCAGGTGCTACGGCTTTGATATACACAATAAAAAAATCTTGTTTTATAGCCGTGTATATCAGCCTAAAGAATAGTGTACATACATAGGAGCAGACTTACTAATGTGTCTGTGACTCGAAAGTGTCAAAAAATACGTAAAATTTTGGTGCAAATTGGCATAAAATTTGAGGTTTGCATCTCACTAGACACTTTTTAAAAATGTTCAGAAAAGGGGGCATAATTTAACAAGGGACTAAAATGTCACAAACAGAAAACACATTGGAGTATATTTGGCAATGAAATTGCATCGGTTTTCTGGTGCAATTTCCTTTGACAAGAATGGTGTACAGGCTTAACTCCATATTTACTAAGCCCCAAACGTTCTTAGTCCAACACTTGCAAATTGTCTGAAGAATTGTACATGTCTTTATCTTTGCATGCAGTTCAACTGATGTAAATGCTGCCACTTTTTCTTTGCTTGGAAATTTTGTTAAGGGGGAGGGATTCTTAAGTCTCTTAGTACCCATGGTAGAGACTGCAAAATGGCTCCCCATTATACGTATGTATTGTCCAGCAATTTATGAATGATCGGTAACCCTGATTAACTCCTAATATTCCCGGTGGTTTGGGATGGTGCATTATGGAATAGTGCACTATGGACATCATTTAGGAAAACTAGAGCAAAGACATTTTCTATGTAGCAACCAATCAGATTACAAAACTTTAATTTAAGGATATGTTCACAGACAGCAGATTAGAAATGTCAGCACATCTAAATTGGGTTGTTTCTGCAGCATGTGCATGGATTTCTGCAAGCTTAATTAAGATGTCACTGAAATGTATGCAACAAATCTGCCACGTGTGAATATACCCTAAGTGTGCAGTATAGAATATGAAGGCAATAATCAGATTGGTTTCTTAGGGCAACTCTAGCACAATTTGCAAAAGGACATTTCGCTGTTCAATCTTAAAAGTTTTGTCTAAAAACTACCCCAGTCCATATTGACATCATAGAGAGGGTCCTCTGGAGGACCTGGCACATACATGCCTTATATGAATGGCCATTCATCTGAATTTGTAGCTGTCCGTGGCGACAACATCTGATCGCTGGGGGTTTGAGTAGCTGGACCGGTAGTGAGCAGCTTCATTTTAATAAAGAATTTTATAAATGAAACAGCCCCTTTAATCTTCCATTTAAGATGTGGACTTTGCATGCCACTTTTTCTTTCCCCCTCCCCCTCCACTTCCCTATATTTTATTTCTGGATCCACTCCTGATCCAATAGCATAGTATATCCAGCCACTTTACTATTCTGCTGCCAGACAGTGTGAACACTATATAAGGTATTCATTTTCTGGTAGGAACAAAGTGAAATATCAAATATAGGAGGTTACTGGGCTACAAGAGAGTTATACAAAAAGAGAACCGTACAATGCATTTATTCTTCATATTTGGATTAATCACTGGAAATTACACCAACAAATTACTTTATTTTCCATGGCACAACTGTATTGTATATTTTAGATGATCTATTCACAGTCTTTTGCTTCTTTGCTGGAAACAAGTGCCTGACTATTAGGATTTCTAGACTATTGGATGTCATAACAAACAATGTATTTGTAAAGCCAGAATCACACTCAGTTTTGATGCTGTTATTTGATACGTTTTTAACTCAGTTTTTAGCCAAAACCAAAAGAGGATCAGAAAGGAAGGAAAGTTATAATAAAAAAAAAAAAGACTGCTGCATCCCCTTTTTTGTGTTTGCTCTTGTGTTTGGCTATAAAAAACCCTAAGCCATAAACTGCATCAAAACTGTGTGTTCCATACATCAGTCTTAATATAAAGAAAGTTGGAGTAAAATGTGCCTAATTTATTAAGAGGCACCCACCCGCCTTTTAATAACTTGGATGCATCTGTGTGCCAGTAAATGGAATGCACTACATTTGCGCCATAATTTACGCCAGCCTCTTTTATACAAATTATACAAAATTTTTGGTGTCCCTGCCCTCTTCCAATAAGCATTGCCCACTTTTTAGAAAAGTGGTGTGAACAGTGGAAACAGTCTGAATTTTTACCGCAAGTTGTGACTTTTGTGCAGCTCGCAACTTTCTACGCTAGAAAACTGGAGTAGAAAAGTTAATAAATTCCCCTCGATTGTGTATATTCTTCCTTTAACTAAAACATTATTAGTGTGAAGGTACTGGAAACCGTGGAAACAATACAGTATTAAATTAATTTAATTTGAATTTACATAGTTTTTTGATAAAAAATATCTTTAGAATAACCTTTGATTCAATATATTATGTAATTTTAAATCAACACAAATGGACATCACATGTTAAAGACTATTTGTTTTATCTGGAGTCTTTTTGCCACTTTTACAATTTCATTTTGTGATTCCCGCTTGTTACCTCTGGAAATTCTTCATCAGTATTCATTTGGCTATTTACCTTGTGTCTGAACTTTGGTTTCCATCTTATCCTTCTTTTCTTCCTTGGTCTTCAGCTTTGTTTTGCTTTCCTCTGATGTTTCTGTATCCGTTTCCTTTATGGCTTTTGGTACCTTTGTGTCAGATGTTTTAGCCTTTACTTCTTTCTGTACATTTTCCTCTGCCAAAGAGACCTTTGCTTTCTTTTCATCTAAAAGCAATAAAACAAAATAAATTTTCACATTTAGAAGCTGACTTAAGCGTAAATCCAGTAAATGAATGAATTAAAGTGCAATGCATAATTATGCATTCATTAATTTATCTTTAATGTATAAATTCAGAGTAAATATTTTAAGGGACTGGAATTGCTTTATTCATTGTCATACCGTTTTGTGCTTTTGGAAAAAAAAAATATTTACCTATCACAGAAATACTAAAGGCTATGTTCACTTTTTTTTATTTTATTAAATCATAATTTTTGGTGAATTTACACTTTTTTTAAATTGACTTAGTTTTCCGATACAGCTTCTATGAATCCTGTACACATAGAAGCTGTATCGTTCGCTATCAGATGATCTGACAGCTCGGCTGGGAAGTGGATTCTGTGTGTATCTAACAAACGTGACCACCATAATACACTCACATCTAAGTTCATGAACAGGACCTGCTCTCAACCGCGCCGTTAGTTCAGCTGAACTGACGGAATCGGCTCATAGCGAACTATACAGTTTCTATGTACAAAGGATACATAGAAGCTTTATCGGAAAAACTAAGTACAGTTTATAGTAAAAGTCCATTTAACTGGTTGCCAACACAGGACGAGTACTTGGCGCATTAGGACGAGCATTCTCGTCCTGTGTGACAGCCGTCTGTGCGCGCGATCGAGAGCGGGGCAACGGCTGTAATACACAGCCACGGCCTCGCTCTGACAGCGGAGAGGAGAGAAACATCTCTCCGCCGTTAACCCTTTGAATGCCGCGATGAAAGCTGATCGCGGCATTCAAGGAGAGGGGACTGCACATTGATCGCGTAACAGAAGATAACTGACGCGATCAAAGCCCATAACTCATATGGCCAGACAGCACAGGGTCCATTGAAGGACGCCAGGGCTGTCTCAACATAATAATAATAATAATAATCTTTATTTATATAGCGCCAACATATTACGCAGCACTTTACAATTTAGAGGGAACATGAAACAAACAATATCAGACATTACATAGTGACAAAGTTCATTTACAATTCAAACCTGGGTAGTGAGGACCCTGCTCGCAAGAGCTTACAATCTATGAGGACATAAGGGAGACACAAAGTGTAACAGTCTTTGTTCTGTACAATAGTCCGGCCATTTTTATACACATGCGGTGGTAACATAAAGCTGCATGAGCCGGTCACCAGCCACTATCCGTGTATGACGGACATGAAGAGAAGGAGTGTGAGGGAATCTTATTCTGATGACTAATCTAAATGGAGGGCCATGGAAAGGAGTCAGATCAGGGAATGTTATAGGCCTGTCTAAATAGATGTGTTTTCAGGGCACGTTTAAAACTGTGGATATTGGGAATTAATCTGATTGTCTGGGGTAGCACATTCCAGAGGACGGGTGCAGCACGAGAGAAATCTTGGAGACGGGAGTGGGAGGTTCGGATTATGGAGGATTTTAATCTAAGGTCGTTGGCAGAACGTAGAGTCCGAGTAGGGTGGTAGACAGAGATGAGGGAGGAGATGTAAGGAGGTGCAGCACTGTGGAGAGCTTTGTGGGTGAGAGTAATAAGTTTGAATTTTATTCGGAAGGGGATGGGCAACCAGTGCAGTGACTGGCACAGATTAGAGGCGTTGGTGTAGCGGTTGGTCATAAAGATGAGCCTGGCTGCTGCATTGAGGATAGATTGGAGAGGGGAGAGTTTAGTGAGGGGAAGACCGACTAGTAATGAGTTACAGTAGTCAAGACGAGAGTGAATCAGAGCAACAATGAGAGTTTTTCCTGTTAGGGCAACTGAGGTATGCCCTAACAACTGCCTGTGTACAATCAGTACATAGGCTAATGTCTAAGGACTAATGCCATTGCAGTTACAAAATAAAAATGAAAATTATAAATCCCTTTATGGGATAAAAAAAAAAAAAAGTTAAAATGAATGTAAAAAAAATTAATGATAAATAAATAAATTGTAAAAAAAAATACACAAACACATTTTTTTATAATAAATCAACTTTTTAAAATATAAGTCCCAAAACATGAAAAAATAGACATATTTGTTATCGCCACGACCGTAACAACCTCTACAACAAATGTATAACATTTATGATGATCGGTGTATGGTGTAAAAAAAAAATATTAAAACTTTTTATATAAATTAAACAATAATGTATTTGTACCAAAAAATGGTACCTACATAAAGTACAACTCGTCCCGCAAAAAAAAAAGTCTCATACAACTAAATCATACAAAAAATAAAAGAGTTATGAGCGTCAGGATGCAAAGAGGGAAATATAAAAAAAAATTGTTCTGTCCTCAAGGCCAAAATTGCCCATGTCCTTAAGGGGTTAATGTTTTTTTTTTTTTTAGAAAACACCAAAAACATTGTTTTAATAAAAAAAAGCTTGCAAAAGTGTACATAGCCTTGCATAGCCTTACATAGCCTAACATAGCCTGCAATTTTCATGTAAATGCACGAAAAATTTATTTAAAAAAAATTGCCAATGTGGCTTTATAAATTACATTTCTAAATACTGCATAGCATAATAATGAGGTATAACGCTATTTATGATTCAAAGCAATAGATTTAAGATTAAAGGGTAACTAAACTTTCAAAAAACTTCTGACATGTCATAGTGGCTTGTCAGATGTTTTGATCAGTGGAGCACTGAGACTCCCACCGATTGCTAAAACGAAGTGGAAGAAGGGCTCGGGTGAGCGCTGAGCTGTTATATTTCTGATAGTCTTTTCTCGTAAAGCCGAGCAAATAGTGTACGGGCTCATAGACTTTCTATTGAGCCCATACACCGCTCACTTGGCTTTCCGAGAAAAAACGATCAGAAACTAAGCGGCTCAGCACTCACCTGAGCGCTTCTGCCATATTTGTTTAGTAATTGTGAGAATCTCAGTGCTCGGACTCTCCCCAATCAAAACTTCTAAGATGTCACTATGACATTTCATACGTTTTTTGAAAGTTTAGTTACCGTTTAAGTGTCAATGCTTTATAGTTTACAGGTATTATATTAATGAAATAAAATAAAGATTTAGAACAGTATATGTTTTGTTGGTGCAGTCTATGATCGTAAAATGCAAATCAGTACAGATGTCCAGGAAGAATTAAAAGGGTTGTAAAAGATATGTTTAATTAAAAAACCTCCCCCACATAAAAAGATAAATAAGTAAAAATGAAAAATAACATACTTATTTGTTTAGTATTTATTATTTAGTAATTATTTAAAATAGTAATTCATCAAAATAATTAATAAATATAACCACTGTATTATCTGAAAATTAGCATTCTTAACACTAACCTTTGGCTGGAGCTTTTTTCTCAGACTTCACAGGTTTCTCTGGTTCTGCTTTTTCAGCTATTCAAGAAAGAAATATGCCGATGTCAGAAATGGGACTAGAAAGCAAAAGGTCTCTTTAAAATATTGATTTTAGCTCATTTTCATGAACCTGACAACCAGTCTGGAGATGACTATGATGTATATACACACTATCTGAACAAAAGCGTGTGGACCCTCACACCTATGTGAGCTTGTTGGATATCCCATTCCAAAACCACAGAAGTAAAGATGGAGTTGGGCCACTGTTTGTGACTTTAACAGCCTCCACTCATTATTTTTTTAATGTGTCTGTGGAAAATTGTGCCAATTCAGCCAAAATAGCATTTGTGAGGTCAAGCACTGAGGTTGAACAAGATGATTTAGCCAATATTTAAAACCACTGTATTATTGAATTATCTGTCAATTAGAATTCTTAGCACTAACCTTTGGCAGACTTTACAGGTTTTTCTGGTTCTGTTTTTGCAACTATTGAAGAAAAAATATATACAATTGTAAAGCAGATGATATTATTTATGATACACAAACACACACACACACACACACACACACGCGCACACACACGCGCACACACACGCGCACACACACACACACACACACACACAGACACACACACACACTATCTGAACAAAAGCATGTGGACACCTGCCCCTCACACCTATATGAGCTTGTTGGATATCCCATTTCAAAACCATAGAAGTTAATATGGAGTTGGGCCACTTTATTGCGACTTTAACAGCCTCCTCTCTTTTTTTGGAGTGTGTCTGTGGGGATTTGTGCCAATTCAGCCAAAAGAGCATTTGTGAGGTCAGACATTGATGTTGAACAAGATGATTTGGCTCACAATCGGCTTTCCAGTTCATCCCAAAGGTATTTGTTGTGGTTGAGGTCAGGACTCTATGCAGACCATACCAGTTACTCCACACCAAATTTGTTAAACCATGTGTTCATGGCACATGGGGCCCAGTCATGCTGGAACAGGAAAGGGCATTCCCCCAACTGTTGACATAGAGTTGGAAGCATACAAGTGTCTAATATGTCTTTGTATGCTGTATCATTAACTTTACCCTTCACTAGAAATAAGGGGCCTAGCCCAAACTCTTTAAAAAACAGCCCCAGACCATTTTCCCTCCTCCACCAAATCTAACAGTAGGCACTATGCCTTCCGGTAGGTAGCATTCTCCTGCCATCTACCTAACCTAGATTTGTCCATTCGACTGCCAGATAGTGAAACGTTATTCAGCACGTTTCCACTTTTACAGAGATCAGCTGCAGCATTCTTTACTCCACTCCAGCCTATGCTTGGCATTGTGTATGGTGATCTTAGGCTTATGGTGCAGCTGCTCGACATTGAAAACCCATTTCATGAGGCTCCTGAGCAGTTAGTGTACTGTATGTTCACATGTAAACGCCCGAAAAACGGCCAAAAAATTGGAAGCAGAACGCCTCCAAACATCTGCCCATTGATTTCAATAGGAAAAACGGCGTTCTGTTCCGACGGGCCGTTTTTTACGTGGCCATTTTGAAAAACGGATGCGTAAAAAAACGGCCGCAAAGAAGAAGTGCAGGTCACTTCTTGGGAAGTTTTTGGAGCTGTTTTTCATAGACTCTATTGAAAACAGCTCCAAAAACGGCCGTAAAAAAACGCAGCAAAAGTCGCTAGTGGCATAAAAACAGGAGCTGTTTTCCCTTGAAAACAGCTCCGTATTTTTAAACGTTTTTGAGTTTGTGTGTGAACATGCCCTTATTGTGCTGATATCAATTCCAGATGTGATTTGTGACTCTGTAGTGAGTTATGCAACCGAGGAGAGGTAATTTGTACACGTCACGCACTTGGCGGCCCAATTCTGTGCGTTTGTGTGGTCTACCGCTTTGTGCCTGAGCAGGTGTTACTCCTAGACGTTTCCACATCACAAAAATACCACTTACAGTTGACTGGGGCAAATCTAGCAGATCAAAAATTTCACAAACTGACTTGTGGCAAAGGTTGCATCCTAAAGTTACTGAGCTATTCAGTATCCCGAACAACAACCAATGTTTGTCTATGGTGATGGCATGGCTGTGTGCTTGATGTTATGCACCGGTTTGCAATCGGTGTGGCTCCTAATTGCAATAATTAAGTGGGGTGTCCACATTCTTTTGGCCATGTAGTGTATATATTCACTAAATGAGGGAGGGAGCACCCGATTAGTACACAATGGGTTGCAAGAAGGAAAGTAGAATACCAAGCCTCAACACATAGCAAGTTAGATGTAATAAGTTACATCCAGGTTCATAGAATCTTCTTTACAAACAGACCTGTATCTAAATCTTCATCAATAACAACAGCAAACCAATGCTTAGTAGAAGCAAACTTTTGGATATTTGCAATCTTTTTGTGACCTTGGAGCTAATTATATATATATATATATATATATATATATATATATATATATATATACACAGTGAAGGAAATAAGTATTTGATCCCTTGCTGATTTTGTAAGTTTGCCCACTGTCAAAGTCATGAACAGTCTAGAATTTTTAGGCTAGGTTCATTTTACCAGTGAGAGATAGATTATATAAAAAAAACACCAGAAAATCACATAGTCAAAATTATATATATTTATTTGCATTGTGCACAGAGAAATAAGTATTTGATCCCCTACCAACCATTAAGAGTTCAGCCTCCTCCAGACCAGTTACACGCTCCAAATCAACTTGGTGCCTGCATTAAAGACAGCTGTCTTAAATGGTCACCTGTATAAAAGACTCCTGTCCACAGACTCAATTAATCAGTCTGACTCTAACCTCTACAACATGGGCAAGACCAAAGAGCTTTCTAAGGATGTCAGGGACAAGATCATAGACCTGCACAAGGCTGGAATGGGCTACAAAACTATAAGTAAGACGCTGGGTGAGAAGGAGACAACTGTTGGTGCAATAGTAAGAAAATGGAAGACATACAAAATGACTGTCAATCGACATCGATCTGGGGCTCCATTCAAAATCTCACCTCGTGGGGTATCCTTGATCCTGAGTAAGGTGAGAGCTCAGCCGAAAACTACACGGGGGAACTTGTTAATGATCTCAAGGCAGCTGGGACCACAGTCACCAAGAAAACCATTGGTAACACATTACGCTGTAATGGATTAAAAACCTGCAGTGCCCGCAAGGTCCCCCTGCTCAAGAAGGCACATGTACAGGCCCGTCTGAAGTTTGCAAATGAACATCTGGATGATTCTGAGAGTGATTGGGAGAAGGTGCTGTGGTCAGATGAGACAAAAATTGAGCTCTTTGGCATTAACTCAACTCGCCGTGTTTGGAGGAAGAGAAATGCTGCCTATGACCCAAAGAACACCGTCCCCACTGTCAAGCATGGAGGTGGAAACATTATGTTTTGGGGGTGTTTCTCTGCTAAGGGCACAGGACTACTTCACTGCATCAATGGGAGAATGGATGGAGCCATGTACCGTCAATTCCTGAGTGACAACCTCCTTCCCTCCACCAGGACATTAAAAATGGCTCGTGGCTGGGTCTTCCATCACGACAATGACCCGAAACATACAGCCAAGGCAACAAAGGAGTGGCTCAAAAAGAAGCACATTAAGGTCATGGAGTGGCCTAGCCAGTCTCCAGACCTTAATCCCATCAAAAACTTATGGAGGGAGCTGAAGATCCGAGTTGCCAAGCGACAGCCTCGAAATCTTAATGATTTACAGATGATCTGCAAAGAGGAGTGGGCCAAAATTCCATCTAACATGTGTGCAAACCTCATCATCAACTACAAAAAACGTCTGACTGCTGTGCTTGCCAACAAGGGTTTTGCCACCAAGTATTAAGTCTTGTTTGCCAAAGGGATCAAATACTTATTTCTCTGTGCACAATGCAAATAAATATATATAATTTTGACTATGTGATGTTCTGTTTTTTTTTTAAATATAATCTATCTCTCACTGGTAAAATTAACCTAGCCTAAAAATTCTAGACTGTTCATGTCTGTGACAGTGGGCAAACTTACAAAATCAGCAAGGGATCAAATACTTATTTCTTTCATTGTATATATATATATATATATATATATATATATATATATATATATATATATAATTAGCTCCAAGGTCACAAAAAGATTGCAAATATCCAAAAGTTTGCTTCTACTAAGCATTGGTTTGCTGTTTTTATTGATGAAGATATATATATATATATATATATATATATATATATATATATATATATATATATATATCTTCATTTGGCAAGTTAAGAAATTATTTTGTATTATTTGTTAATGTAATGAATGTATAAATAAAATATAACCAATAACTAAATTTGTATTATTGTTTTCTCTGTAAGTTAGCATTCTTAACACTAACCTTTGGCTGGAGCTTTTTTCTCAAACTTCACAGGTTTCTCTGGTTCTGCTTTTTCAGCTATTCAAGAAAGAAATATGCCGATGTCAGAAATGGGACTAGAAAGCAAAAGGTCTCTTTTTAAAATATTGATTTTAGCTCATTTTCATGAACCTGACAACCAGTCTGGAGATGACTATGATGTATATACACACTATCTGAACAAAAGCGTGTGGACCCTCACACATATGTGAGCTTGTTGGATATCCCATTCCAAAACCACAGAAGTAAAGATGGAGTTGGGCCACTTTTTGCGACTTTAACAGCCTCCACTCGTTATTTTTTAATGTGTCTGTTGGAATTTGTGCCAATTCAGCCAAAATAGCATTTGTGAGGTCAAGCACTGAGGTTGAACAAGATGATTTAGCCAATATTTAAAACCACTGTATTATTGAATTATCTGTCAATTAGAATTCTTAGCACTAACCTTTGGCAGACTTTACAGGTTTTTCTGGTTCTGTTTTTGCAAATATTGAAGAAAAAATATATACAATTGTAAAGCGGATGATATTATTTATGATACACAAACACAAACACAAACACAAACACACACACACACACACACACACACACACACACGCACACGCACACACACATGTATATGGATGATAATTTTGCACCTGTTATCAATGCTGGTAAATAATAAGTGTTGCATTTTGTGTGAACATATGAGGCTACTTCTTCAATAAGACACCCTTATAAACTTCCACTAGTTCACCTCCACCCTAGAATTTCCAGGTAGACAACAATTAAGGGTACATGCACATTGGCGAGGAGCCTGCACTGCTGGGGAACGGAGCCTGGACGGCTTCTTAGTATGAAGCTCTAAAGCGTCCATGCACTGCCGTAGAGGCTCTGCTGGAGAACGGAGCCTCGACTAAAACCCCCATGCACTGCTGTAGAGGCTCTGTTGGACTCAATGTGGAGAGATGTTCCCCTCATCTAATGGAGAATACATTCATTCCATACAATACATGCAGAATCTAATGGAATATGACTCAATTTAATTTCCCTCTGTATTTGTATATAATCCCCAAAAATGTATGCATTACTCTGTATGTATGACTCTGTATGAAATCCTAGGCATATTAAGGTATGTAGAAGCCTTATTGACCTTAACAATAGCCAAAATATGGTTTCCTTACAAAATTGAGTAGCAATACGGCACTGTACATTAACCCTTAGTAACATACAGGATCTCTTTAATTGTAATAATTGTTAATATATATATATATATGTACACAGTAAAATTTCATTCCAGGACAAATTTATCAGTGTTGTTTTTTTTAGAATAAGTGGGAGAAAACCAGTGTGTATGCCTTATATCAGTGTAACAATCTCAATGGTAACACAGTAATTCTATGTCTGATATAAGTGCCACCAGCCTGGTGAATACAGTGTAAGGGTCCTTTTACAGTGGCCAATATTGGCAGTAAAAACAAACGCCGATCAACGGGACAGCTTGTTGATCGGCGCTCATTTGCTCCTTTCACAAGGAGCCACGTATGGAGACAAGGGATCGTTACTACGATCGCTCATCTCCATACGTTTCTATCATGTCGGCAGCGCATCTCCCTGTTTACACAGGCAGATGTGCTGCCAACAACGATAAAAGTTTATGTTGCCTATATTATACGATCGGCCGATCAACAATGGATGCTCCTTCATCGGCTGTTCGTTGTCCTGTTTACACAGGGCCATGATCGGGTACGAGAGTCCATATGAATGCTTGTTTGCCCGATCATTGGCCTTTTCTGGTATAAGTTTAAAACACTTGTGCTACTGCCTATTATCTCTATTAATATAGAAAATGGAATAAAAAAGTGAGGATGAGGAGGACTGTTCACTCTTATCTAAAGGCAAATTAACTCCATGACAAAAAGCGTGACTTCTGTTTATAAAATTGTTTACTAACCTTTGGTAGTAACTTTTTTGGCAGTTTTCTCTTTTGGTTCCTTCTCTTTAGAAATTGCTGGAGAAAAGAAGTTTGGGCACATATAGTATGAAAATAAATGTCTCAGCCAACTACAACAGCCAGGATAGAATACAATTTAGTGCCTTATGCAATAATTAAAATGTATGATAATATACATTGCTCTGAAGACATTTTCAGACAATTTAAAAAATGCGAGCATATTTTTATTCAGTGAATTATGGAAATTTGTTGGCCATTAGATAGGAAGATTATTCAATAGAAAAAATATGATCTCATATCCAGGATATGGTGGCGCTGTTCAGTGCTAGTTCAGACGTGTCAGAGTTTTTCCACTGCAAATGTTGGTGCAGATTTGGGGCAATTATGCAACGAATCTGCACCAATATTTGCATATTTGACCGGTAATTCAGACGTTGTAGAAAAGACAGCGGACTTGCCACAGATTTCAGTTTTTGCATTGCAAAGGCTGAAATCCACAGTGAAATTCCGCTTCTTCTCCGCAACAGACAGTGCATGCTGCGGAGGGAAAATTCTGCACTGCAGCCTATGGTCCGCAGCGGAGTTTTCCGCAACGTCTGAACTAACTTGCTTAAAAATGTATTGAAACAACTGTAGAAAACATCCGCTGGGGAATTCCACTGCAGACTGTCCGCAGCGGAATTCCACAGCAATTCCGCCACGTCTGAATGTGCCCCTAGAGCTCTTTCAGTAACAGTATTAGGGCACGGCCAGATGTGGCGGAATTGCAGTGGAATTCTCCAGCGGCCGTTTTTTACAGTTGTTTCAATAAATTTTTAGGCAAGTTAGTTCAGACGTTGCGGAAAACTCCGCTGCGGACCATAGCCTGCGGTGTGGAATTTTCCCTCCGCAGCATGCACTGTCTGTTGCGGCGAAGAAGCGGAATTTCACTGTGTATTTCAGCCTTTGCAATGCAAAAACTGAAATCTGTGGCAAGTCCGCTGTCTTTTCTGAAACGTCCGAATTACCTGTCAAATATGCAAATGTTGGTGCAGATTTGTTGCGTACTTGCCCCAAATCTGCACCAACGTTTGCAGCGGAAAAATTCTGCCACGTCTGGCCGTGCCCTTATTTTTACGTTGGATAATCCATTGATTCATTTTGATTTATGTCTCTGGATGGCTCAACTTTGTTGAAATTATTTAAGATATTTTTTTTTTCTAAAGTCAACAAATCATGAAATTATTTTTTCTTTTTTTTTTTTTTAAATAATTTCAATCTGCTATAAAATGCAAAAGTTATTATTATTCATCTAAAACAGTATGTGCCTCAGTTCTAATTATCTAATAATGATATTTTCATAATTCATGATGTCTTATCATATTTTCCACGTTCCTGTAGAATATTCTTCGATTTAATTTTTATTGCTATCCAGGGGCGTAGCTAAAGGCTCATGATCCCCATTGCAAAAGTTATTCTTGCCCCAACCCCAGCTTTCTTTCATTGCTGACAGAGCCACAGCAGACAGTATCACTCATAATAGGCTTAGATACAGGGCCCAATGGACAGTATCACACATGATAGGCTTAGATACAGGGCAGAAAAGAAAGTATCATACATGATAGGCTTAGATACATGTCCCAGCAGACAGTATCACACTTGATAGACTTTGATACAGGGCCCAGCAGACAGTATCACACATGATAGGCTTAGATACAGGACCCAGCAGACAGTATCACACATGATAGGATTAAATACAGGGCCCAGCAGACAGTATTCTTAGGCCGGAAATTCTGCAGCAGTTACAGTAGCAGCAAAGTGGATGAGATTCAGAGAATGTCATGCCCACAATGCGGAAAAGTTAATAAATTGACCTGTGGTGCAGAATTTACTTCCGCAGCATGTTAATTTATGCTGCGTTTTTGTTGATTTTTTCTTGCGTGTTTTCCTCATTGAATTCAATACAAAAATCGAAACTACGAAGAAAAAAAAAAGTCATACTTAGGCCTGATTTACACAAGCGTGTGCGTTTTGCGCACGCAAAAAACGAGGCGTTTTGCGTGCGCAAAAAGCACTTAACAGCTGCGCGTCTCATAAGTGTATGATGCGCGGCTGCGTGATTTTCGCGCAGCCGCCATAATTATGACACTCCGTTTGGATGTTTGTAAACAGAAAAGCATGTGGTGCTTTTCTGTTTACATTCAGAGTTTGAAAGCTGATGCGCGAATCACGCAGTTCGCACGGAAGTGCTTCCGTGCGACCTGCGTGGTTTTCACGCACCCATTGACTTCAATGGGTGCGTGATGCGCGAAAAACGCTGTAATATAGAACATGTTGTGAGTTTTACACAGCGCACTCACCCTGCGCAAAACCCACGGACTGTCTGCACTGCCCCATAGAGTAATATAGGTGCGTACGACACGCGTGAAAAGCACGCACGTCGCACGCACATATATTTCGCTTGTGTAAATGATGCCTTACCCAGAACGCCCTCCTCCTTCTTGCAGTTTGGGCCCCTGTGATGACATTGCATCCCATGTGACTGCTGCAGCGGTGGTCACATGGGAAGATAATTCATCCCAGTATGCCGGCCTGGATGACGTCAGAGGGCAAGTCTCCTATGATGACGATAAACTCTATCTCATGTGAATGCCACTGCAGCCAATGACAGGCTGCAGAGGTCACATGGACTGCAGGGAGGCCGGGCTGGACTGCGCAGGAGGGACGCGTCACCATAAAAACGGCCTACGTACGTATGAGTGCTTTTTACCGCTGCTTTCTGCAGTGTGTTGCGGTGCGGTTTTCAGGAGGAATGTACTGCGGTTTCCAGGTCATATATGCTGCATGTTTTTTTATGCAGCGTATCCATCCCATAGGAACAAGGCCTTACTCTTTGGGTGCAGCGTGGATCCTGATGTCATTCAGCATCAAGACTTTGTGCACGGCACACATACTATGTCATAACGTCAGGACACGTTTTAGGGTATGTTCACACGGCTTATTTTCGGCCGTTTTTCAGGCCGTAAACTGCCAAAAAACGGCCGAAAGATCGGAAGCAGAACTCCTCCAAACATCTGCCCATTGATTTCAATGGGAAAAACGGTGTTCTGCTCTGACGGGCCTTGAAAAAGAAGTGCATGTCACTTCTTGAGCCGTTTTTTGAGCCATTTTTCATTGACTAAGTAGAAAAACAGCTCCAAAAACGGCCATAAAAAATGCCACAAAAAACTCTAGTTGCTCAAAAAACGGCTGAAATTCAGGAGCTGTTTTCCCTAGAAAACAGCTCCGTATTTTCAACCGTTTATTGTTAAGCGTGTGAACATACTCTAAGGGAGCGAGGTGGGTAAGTATACTTTTTCTGTAGTAACAGTAGCCTGTGTAGTTTAGTACATAGGCCCCAGTTCCTACAGTAAACGCAATTGCGACCGCTGCGACTCCTTTAGCTACGCCATTGTTTCTATCTATATATCTATATGTATCTACTGTATCGATTTAATGGAATATTACAATTTTTGCGAAGTTAAGGGTGATATCTGCAATCAAATCCACTGCCAAATTTCCATCTAAACCCTTGAAAAGATTGTCTCGATAATCCCTGCCATTTTAGGGCAGCACGGTAGCTCAGTGGTAGCACTGGGGTCCTGGGTTCAAATCCAACCAAGGACAACATCTGCATGGAGTTTGTATGCTCTGCATGGGTTTCCTCCAGGTACTCCAGTTTCCTCCCAAAAACATACCAATAGGGAATTTAGATTGTGAGCCCCAATGGGGACAGTAAAAGAGGACCTCTGTACAGCGCTGCATAATATGTTGGCGCTATATAAGTCACATAAATAAATACCTGTTTGCAGGGGAAATGTGTATCTGGCTGCAACTTCCCCCAGCTGTATCAGCTAAACTCCATCTTATTAGAAGCAGGACCTGTGGCGATTAATTGACTGCCAAGACCGTTTCTTTTAAATAAAGAATCTTGAAACAATCCCTATGACTTGGTCCTTAAAGTTCTAAAGGATTATGAAAATGTAAGTTACTTTTTCTTACTGGCGATATTTTGTGGATGTCCGGTGATCTACTTTTCTGGACACTATGTGCTAATCTAAATAATTTTTAGTGTAAAGTATCTTCACATGACCATCTCTTTTTATCATTTAACTTTTGACTGGAAAAATCACACACCTTTCACAGAGACTTTCTTCGCTTTGTCCTTTTCTCTAGGTTCCTCCTTTGTAGTTTCTGAAGCAAAGTAAACAGTATAAAAATGTATAATATATCAACAATATGGCACACGACCAATAACAAAAACTGTGTAGAAGCACTGATCAGAACAGAGGCTGTGAGCTTCATTACAGTCATGATGGCAGCATTTATTTTCGATTATAAACAATCATTTATGGTCATTTACATGCAGCTATTATTGTTAGGTTATATCAGAAGTGATTAAAGTCTATTGTTCTATTAGAGAAGTTGACATTTACAGCATGATTGCTTAGGATACAACAAATTCAGCGTTTTGTTGCGTTTTTCGTGGCGTTTTCATGGCATTTTTTGCTGCGTTTTTTCATGCAGTTTTAAGGGCGGCTAGAATAGATGGTACATTAAAGTCTATGGTAAAATATCACATGCACTATACAGAACTGTGTTTTGGTTTGTGGCATTTTTGAGGCAATTTTGTGGTCAGTGGTGTTTTTTCCCAAACGCAGAATGCTCTGGGTATGACATTCTTTTTCAGGCATTTTTCCCATAGGCTTCTATATAGGACCTAAAAAACGCCATAAAAAAAGCATGTACGAAATGACACCAAATAAAAAATGCCACAAAAAACGGCATAAATAATGCATGTTTCATTTGAAAACTGCTAGTGTTTTTTAGCAGTGCTGTTTTGGTGCAGTTTAGTTGCAAAAACATTTTTGTTAAACTACTAAAATAGGCTTGTATGAGACTAGTAAAAAACGTCTGCTTTTTGCTATAAACAGCACCACTTTTGTTCATGCACTAGGTTTTTTTTTTATAGCAGTTCAGCACCATTCACTTAAATGAGGTTTAGCTACAATACCAGACACAGCCCATGGACATGAGAGGCGCTGTTTATGGGAAAAAAAACTGATCCTTTTTCTAGTGTCATACAACCCACTTTAAGGTCATGTTCTCTAGAGGTTGGATTAGAATACGAAATTGTTTTCCAAACGTTAATTACGATAATATAGAAATCCTCAGCTGCTCTGTGTTTTATGGACATAGTGATGTTTGTTTGCTTATTTGTTAATTCCCAAAGTATAGTCAAGCAAAGAAGAAAAGATAAATGTATCTTTCCCGTAATGTTTTGATTTAAATGTATTGTCAAAAGACGGCGCGTAAGAAAGACGCCCGCGTCAAAGAAGTGCCTGTCACTTCTTGAGACGTAATTGGAGCCGTTTTCCATGGACACCATGGAAAAACAGCTCCAATTACGTCCGTAATGGACGAAGCGAAAAGCGCCTGCACTTGCCATTACGTCTGAAATGCCGGAGCTGTTTTCTCCTGAAAACAGCTCCGTAATTTCAGCGTAACGGAGGCTGCCGTGTGAACATACCCTTAATGATGCAGCCAATGATCAAAACATGGATCTTACCTTTGGCCGGAGCTTTTTTCTCTGCTTTTTCTGTTTTTGCAGGTTTTTCCCTTACTGTTTCTGAAATAAGACAGAATTAAAATGTTTAATAATGTAGCCTAATTAAGAAAATGTTATCCATGTTATTCATCCCTATTTCCCTATGTATTAATTGTGTAAATTGTTTAAATTAGAGAACATTTTCTAGAATTGAATGGATGAAGTTGGCCATAGATGTGGCAAAGCTCCAACAAACATTCCAATTTTATTTTTAGTCAGAATGTTTAATGGGAAGGAGCCACAAATAAAAATATATTTCCTGCAAAATTATTATTCATATGATGGGAAATATCATTTATGTCTATTGACCCCATGCATTTTTTTTCTTTGGCAAAAGTGATTTTATTTTAGTAGATACAACTATTATCGGTAACCGAAATCGATCGGATTGTTAAGTATTTTCATTACTTCTATAGTGATTATTACATTTGAAAATAACCAATACCTTTTCCTCAAGTTGTCTGTAGCATATTTTTATACAGTAATATAAAGCAGCATTTCCTCAGACATATGCAATCTGTGTGCATGATATGCTCACTCAGCAGACTTTTTTTCTGTTTTCTAAACTGTTTCGATAAGATTTCACCACATATACAACATGTCTGTACATTTTACTAAATGTAACTTATGTAAAATGATTCTGTTACAGTAAAAACAGCTCTCACCCTAGAGGACAAGTCACATCCAGTAAAATATTTGGATGTGACTTGGCAGTTGCTTAGGTAAACCATTAGGGCACGTTCAGACATGGCGGAAATTTTCCGCTGCAAATGTTGGTGCAGATTTGGGGCAATTACGCAACGAATCTGCACCAACATTTGCATATTTGACCGGTAATTCAGACACAGAAAACACAGCGGACTTGCCACAGAGTTCAGTTTTTTCATTGCAAAGGCTGAAATACGCAGTGAAATTCCGCTTCTCCGCAACAGACAGTACATGCTGCGGAGGGAAAATTCCGCACCGCAGCCTATGGTCCGCAGCGGAGTTTTCCCGCAACGTCTGAACGAAGATAACTAAAAAGGTGTGGAAACCAATGGACAAACTGTCTGCAAAGTATTTCCACTGCGGACTGTCCACAGCAATTCCGCCATGTCTGAATGTGCCCTTAGTGTATGGATTACTGAAGGAAGGAACCTACACCACATCCACCTGTCAATTTTAAAAACCCTTATTTCTCCATACCTACACTTCCTAGGGACATCACCTTCTTTGAAACTTGAGTTACCCAACATTTTCCTTCTAAGAATTTGTTATCTGGAGTCTTTAGTTAACTCTAGTCATACACTCCTCAACATTGAAATTGCCACACCATGAGGGTATGTTCACACGCACTGTTTTCAGACGTAATTCGGGTGTTTACGCCTCGTATTACGCCTGAAAAAACGGCTCCATTACGCCTCCAAACATCTGCCCATTGCTTTCAATGGGTTTTATCATGTTCTGTTCCCACGAGGTGTAATTTTACGTGTTACTGTCAAAGACGGCGCGTAAAAATATGCCCGCGTCAAAAAAGTGCATGTCACTTCTTGGGACGTTTTTGGAGCCGTTTTTCATTGACTCCATTGAAAAACAGCTCCAATAACGTCAGTAAAATACGCTGTGAAAAACACGAGTAGTTACAAAAACGTCTGAAAATCAGGTGAAAACCGCTGCGTAATTTCAGACGTATTTTGCTACTGCGTGTGAACATACCCTCAAGGGAAAGTTTTGGAATTTTGGAAATCACAGGATCGATAGACATGTTAACTAATGATATGCAAAATAAAAAAAAAATGGAAACAAATTATTTCAAACATCTTGCTTTATTCAGTATTGAGTATTAGCGCCACGTGCAGAAATGCATTGTTGTCTTTCTGTGCACCATAAAAGCCTTTGAGAGCGGCTGCGTGTTGTCAATAGAAGACCTGTAGCTGGACGTCTGGCTCGTAGCCCAATGACCTGCAAACGCGTTCTGATGGTTTGTGTCGAAACTAGTTGCTGTCCTAGGCTTGGGATGTGATGTCCAATTTCACTTGCAGTACATAATGTATAACTACACGCCATTATTAAAGTCAGATGATCCATTCATGCAGAGGTTCACCTCCACGCACCTCTTGCTGTCATTTCCGTTCGTTGTTGTTGTTCTCCCAAACTCTGGGACACGCAATGTTGAACAGTGCTGACATCTCGGCCTAGACGCGTAGCGATCTGCCTGAGTGATACACCAAGGCCTCTCAGTGCAAGGATTCTGACTCTCTCAGTTTGTGACAAGTGACAATAAGTGGCACGTCGACAAACAGGAGGCATCGCCCAACCACCCCACACCACTTAATCCGATTTTTGAGGTTTCATGTGGCTAAAAAACGTTGCTTTCAGTCTGGCTTTTATGCCTCCCACATGTCACAGATTGGAGCTAGGTGCTTGAAAATTTGATCATTTGCAGATCTTAGCGACACCTGCTACTTCCTCGATTTGCAGAACCTTATGGCTTATGGCTTGCCCTTCTTGGTATTGCAATTTCAATGTTGAAGAGTGTATAATCTACCTAGTAAAAGACATTACATATTTTTCTGGAGTAAGAACAAGGAACTAAACTAAGAGAGCAAGTGATTTCCCACAAATAGTTACTCCCATGGTCCCTCTCGTGTTAAACAAACTACAGGAGGACTCTTGCAAAATAATTTTGAGATGGTACCTTAACCCTGTTAGGTGAAAACAAATTAAAAGACAGAGCTCAAATTGTCTAGGAGAATCTGGTACATATCTCTATATCTGATGACAATTTCCAAATATTAAGCCTTTGTGGTCGGAGATCACAAACCTCCCACAAATCCAATTATGTTACTACTAGAGATGACCGAATCAATTCTACACCAATCAAATTTGGTCTGAATTTCCGTGGCGCAAAAATGGCGGCCACCTAATCACAGAAATACCACTGATGAAATCGGATGCTTTAGTATGTTTTTTAAAATCAAGTTCTAAGTTTGCACGTGCTATATGCAAATGTCCTACCAGTAGTCATCTGGGCATTAGTCATCTGGGATGAAGAGTCACGGCGTCCTGGCTCTTTACACGGCCATTCTTACTTGCGTGCTAACGTCATTTGACAGCAGGGATGGTAAGCAAGTAGGAATGGCCATGTTAAAGAGCACCACCCAGAGGACTACTGGAAGGACATTTACATATATACCACGCAAACTTAGAACTTGATTTTAATAAACATACTAAAATGGACAATTTCATCAGCAACATGTCTGTAAGGGCCTTGTTCACATCAGCGTTCACTTTCCGTTGAGGGGTTCCGTCGGAGGTTTCCGTCGTGGAACCCCGCAAGGGAAAGTCAAACGGAAATCACAGCTTCCGTTTGCATCACCATTGATCATTCGCTCATCTCTAGTTACTACTGTACATCCAACTAGCCCCCCCCCCCTGTATAGAACAACAAAAGGCTATTCCTCATGCTCAAATTAGTAGCAAAGACCTTGATTCCCCTATGGTGGTGCCAACCAAACCTCCCAGCTCTATCTATTGCACAATGGCCTAAGAAAAAGTTAACCACATTTACCACATGGAAAAACTGTTGGCATAGAAATCTAGGACTCACCACTTATTCCCAAAAATGTGGAACCCTTGGATAACCATTAATTTCTAGAAATGCTGAACAAATTTACTGACTGAACAACCACAACCTCTATAAATGTTTTGGGGGTTTCATAGACCAAACTGTTATTTTATTATTGTTTTAACAAGGATCTTTAGGTCTCCAGATTGTGTTTCATTGTATTAATTTGAGTCATAAATGTCTAGGCTACGTTCTCATACTGTCATTTCGTTATTATAAAAAATATCAATGAAATGGAAATTTAAAAGAAAGGTAAGATACATCTGTGTGTTAGCAAGACACTGCTGTGTGACAAAGTTGCTACTTGTACTGCCTGGCAACACTGTGGTTGGAATACATTTTAGTTTTTAGTTAAGTAATTATGTGGCCAAGTTAGGATAGAGGAGGAGGAGGAGTGAAGATTGGAGCAAGTGCACGTCATAGAGTGTTAGTAAAATCAGTGGCATTTAGGTTCCCGTACAGGTGGATCTTGAGGTTGAAGCTTATATAGATAGAATATTGAGGGCAAGAAAATGGTCATCTGAAAGAAGGAAAATAGAGCAGGAGCAGAGCATTTATAGTTAAAGATAAAATCGAGAGAGTTGCCACCTTTATGTTTACGTGAGTTAGTTGAAGCTCTCAAGGACGAGTTTAGAGACCAAAAGAATGAATATCTTTGAAGGTTCTCTTTCATTAATTGAAGCACATTTAGAGCACAAAAAACCTTCATTTTATTATAGCTGTAGTTGATATGTTGCATTTATAAAGTGTGTGGGCTTTTAATAAAACGTGGTAGTCAAAAGATTTGTACCCTAAATGTAAAAACCTTATTCACAAGAATATTTATCTAAAAACATGCTGAATAAAACAATTACATAAAAAAAAAATTTTTTTCCCTTATTAATATAGTCAGCAGAAACTGGTAATGATACCATGATAAGGTACTAAAAACAAATGCATAACATTGTACATTTAATATAAAACTCAAAGACACAGATAAATAAGACCAGCTGTTTCTTGTATAATTAATATGGTACTTAGCGTAAATAATGTTACTCAATTTATCAACTCTTGGAATTACCATTGTTACTTTTTTCTGCCAAAAGCTACAAAAATAATACCGTCTCTGAAATATGCAAAATATTGCTCATTTTGGTTTGCTCCAAAATCCATTTTCTCCTTTATACATTCAGCCATGCAATAACTCTCTACTATATCTACTTTATTGTATTAATAATTATGATATAAGACAAAAGCATACATCCCGGTGAATATATCCCATGCCCATCTGTTTTAAAGTAGCCATAAACAAAATTTTAATAGTGTATTGGAAAGTTAGAGCATATCTAGGGATGTTTGTTAACCCCTTAAAGATGCAGCTATTTTGGGCCTTGAGGACACAGCAATTTTTTTCGTTTTTTCATCACTGCGTTTCGACAGCCATAACTTTTTAATTTTTCAGTCTACCAGCCATTGTTTTCTTGCAGTACGAGTTGTATTTTTAATGGGGTACTGTACAAATAATGCATTGAAGAACTTTTATTTTTTGGGGGGGTTGAGAAAAAACCTGCAATTTTGCCTTTTTTTTTTTATGGCATTGACTGCGTGGTACACATGACATGTTAGATTTATTGTGCAGGTCAGTGCGATCATGGCAATATCAAATTTATATACTGTAGGTTTCTTTATGTTTTGCTACTTTTACGCAATAAAAATTTTTTGATAAAATGTTTTTTAGATATTTTTGAGAGCCATAACGTTTTGATTTTGCCCTCCATGGAGCTTCATAAGGGCTTTTTTTGTGGGACAATCGGTAGTTTTTATTGATAACATTTTGGGTACATAGAACTAACTGATTAACGTTTATTTATTTTTGTTTGGGAGGGAGGACTATAAAAAAAAAGCTATTCCACAAATGATAATTTTTTTTTTCTAGCTGTACGTGTCAGTTTTATGGTACTGGACATTAGGATTGCAGTGATAGAAATTATCTGTATTCTATTTCTCATTTATTTTTTCAATAATAAAGTAAGGGGGAAAGGGTTTTTGTTATAATGAATTTTTTTTATTTTTTTAGTTTTACTTGTTTTTTGAATTATTTTTTTTTGTACCACAAGAGGACTTGAACATGCAATAATTTGATCACTTTCATAATACACTGCAAAACTGTAAAACAGACAGGGATTATTTTAGGCCCTGCCCAAACTGACTATATAGAAACCATACAGCTGACACCAAAACTATACAATTCACACCATCTGTGATTGGTAGGGGTGCAGCTCCTGTACCCGCACCATCCCCAAACCACCTATTTACTTAGATTAAAGCTAAGAACATAGTACAATGTATGGTGAATGGCGCCAAGGGCTTAAAGGGTTGTCACTTATGGACAATCCCTTTCTATATTACCTATTAAGGCATATTGACGTCATAGTCATCTGTATTCCCACCATAACCCGGAAAAGAAAGTAACTGCAAAGAGCTGCTCCATCTCTGGCGGATTTAGCATGTCCATGTACGTATATTATATGGACAACCATTCATTTGACTAGGTACATTGTAACACAACATTTGAAATGAGCGTTAGCATGCTGCTTTTTGTAACAGAGTAGCCAGACCTGCAGCGATCAGACAGGCAGCTTCATTCTGAGAAGGGGATATCTGATTGCTGTAATGGCTCCTGCTGCCTGCTCCCACCGCCATGTACTTACCACTCCCGGCTGGAGTCACGTCTCCCCTTCACTCCATGTTGCTGTCAATATTCCCCACCACTGCTCTCCTTCAGCTCCCCAGGCAGCCACTAATGCACGCACATTCTGCCACTCCCCTTTTTAAAAGGCCAGCACACGCAAAAATCGCCAAGCTTTCCCAGGTACTTAAGGTACCCTTCCCCATTGCTCTTTGCCTGAGTAATTAGGTTCCATACTCTAGCTTGCTAGTTGTACTCCCAAGTGAACTTGATGACCTCATCTGTCTGTCACCTGTCCTGACTTTTTGCCTGTTCATAATGGTGACCTCTGGCTCCAACTGTGAGTGAACGTCTGCCGCCTACCCTGACCTATGCCTTAGTTCGGACCTTGTATCTGTCTGCCATTGTACCTCGTCTGTCCATGCTGGTCGTTGCCAATGGAGACCGTTCTAGGAGTAGAGACCATGGAAAATTAGCGAGCAAATCCACATCTCTGTATGGATGTTAAAGGCTGAACACCGAGCTATCCCTTAGATGCTGCAGCATTGCTGCTCCCCAATTTAGCCCTACACTAAAATCTGTTGGCAACACAGTGGGTCTGTACCTTCCTCAGTTGGCCCCGTGACATTCACCTATATCTACAGGCCTTGTGACAATTGTCTTCCAAGCTTAGTGGTGATGGACTGAATTTCAACACAGTGTACATTAATAGTAAGTTGGAGCACTATATGTGTTCAGTTATATTACCTCTATTAATATAAAACCCTTCACACTTTAACATCAGCCACTTATTACAGACATACAAATTTTACCTTTGGCTGGAAACTTCTTTTCAACTTTTTCCTTTTCTTCTGTTTTTTCTTTAACTAAAATAATGATAAATTAAAAAAAGAGTTACTTTCACATTTCTAATGTGTTAATTTAGTCTAGTGGTGAAAAAAATTGGCCGCATTGACAACTTATATATTTTGAAATTATTTATTCCAAATTTTATAATTAACTATTTTATCAGTGTTCAAACAGATCAGTGCTCAAACAGACTATGGTAATTCTAGTAATTGCTTGGTAACAGTCCCCAGAATATACATGAATATTTTACTAGAATATTTAACCATAAAATCTGTTTGTAAATATCAACATGGATGGACTTGGACTCAGATTGTGATACTGTCGTTCATGTAATACGTAAATCCCAATTAATTTGTGATTAACAAACCAAATAGATGAATCTAGTTATATTGGTGTTCAGACGCAGCTCTTATTATCTAATCTTCCATATATGCCACTCATACAAGCAGTGACTATATTTTTAAGTATTAGTTCAGTAACTTAAGAAATAACTTACAATCACTGTCTGAATGTCAAGAAGCAATGTAGATTACTTTATCATAAAACAACGTTAGTAAATTTTAATCCTTTGACAAGACCCCCAATATTATTGTTATTAACCCCTTCCTGATATTTGACATACAGGTCCTTCTCAATGAAATAGAATATCATCAAAAAGTTAATTTATTTCAGTAATGTAATTCAAAAAGTGAAACTCATATATTATATAGATTCATTACAGTGTAAAGAAAGTTGATCCAGCGCTGCAGGTATGTTATTAAAAGGGAACGTGGTCCCAATTTTATTGTATCAAAAAGTTTAAAAATTCGATGTCAGGTGCATGTGGGCATCAAGGCAGTAATGGGTGGATATTTCAGCGCCTACGCGTTTCAAGCACGGCAAGTGCTCTTAGTCATGGCATCCATTACACATAGTGTGATCTATTTCCAGCATTTTTTTCTTTTATTGTTGATGATTATGGCTAAGGCTGGGTTCACACGAGCACATTAACGTCCGTAATGGACGGACGTATTTCGGCCGGAAGTCCCGGACCGAACTCAGTGCAGGGAGCCGGTCTCCTAGCATCATAGTTATGTACGACGCTAGGAGTCCCTGCCTCTCCGTGGAACTACTGTCCCGTACTGAAAACATGATTACAGTACGGGACAGTTGTCCTGCAGAGAGACAGGGACTCCTAGCATCGTACATAACTATGATGCTAGGAGCCCGGCTCCCTGCACTGAGTTCGGTCCGGGACTTCCGGCCGAAATACGTCCGTCCATTATGGACGTTAATGTGCTCGTGTGAACCCAGCCTATCAGTTAATGAAAACCCAAAATTTAGTCTCTCAGAAAATTAGAATGTTATATAAGCCCAATCATCAAAAATGATTTTTAATACCGAAATGTTGTCTTACTGAAAAGTATGTACAGTATATGCACTCAATACTTCAGGGCTCCTTTTGCATGAATTACTTGTGGCGTGGCATGGAGGCGATCAGCCTGTGGCACTGCTGAGGTGTTATGGAAGCCTAGGTTGCTTTGGTAGCGGCCTTCAGCTCGTCTAAATTGTTGGGTCTGGTGTCTCATCTTCCTCTTGACAATACCCCATAGATTCTCTATGGAGTTTAAGTCAGGCAAGTTTGCTGGCCAATCAAGCACAGTGATACTGTGGTTATTAAACCAGGTATTGGTACTTTTGGCAGTGTGGGCAGATGCCAAGTCCTGCTGGAAAATGAAATCAGCATCTCCATAAAGCTTGTCATCAGAGGGAAGCTCTAATATTTCCTGGTAGATGGCTGCGTTGACTCTGGACTTGATATAACACAGTGGCCCAACACCAGCAGATGACATGGATCCCCAAACCATCACTGACTGTGGAAACTTCACAATGGATCACAAGCAACTTGAATTGACGACTCTCCACTCTTCCTCCAGACTCTGGGACCTTGATTTCCAAATGAAATGCAAAATTAACTTTCACCTGAAAATAGGATTTTGGACCACTGAGCAACAGACCAGTACTTTTTCTCATTAGCCCTGGTAAGACGCTTCTGACGTTGTCTCTGGGTCATTAGTTGCTTGATACAAGGTATACCACAGTTGTAGCCCATGTCCTGGTTACGTCTGTGTGTGGTGGCTCTTGAAGCACTAACTCCAGCCGCAGTCCACTCCTTGTGAATCTCCCCCATATTCTTAAATGGCCTTTTCTTGACAATCCTTTCAAGGCCCTGTTGCTTGTGCACCTTTTTCTACCATTGTTTTTCCTTCCTTTTAACTTTCCATTAATATGCTTGGATATAGCACTCTAAACAGCCAGCTTCTTTAGAAATGTCCCTTTGTGGCTTACCCTCTTTCTGGACAACAGTCAAGTCAGCAGTCTTACCCATGATAGTGTAGCCTACTGAACCAGACTGTTGGACCATTTAAAGGCTTAGGAAACCTTTGCAGGCGTTTTGTGTTGATTAGAGTCTACAATCTTCAACTTTTTCTCAATATTCAAATTTTATGATAGACTAAATTTTGGGTTTTCATTAACTGTTAGCCATAATCTTCAACATTAAAAGAAAAAAAAAAAGCTGGAAATAGATCACTCTATGTGTAATGAATCTATATAATATAATTTTCACTTTTTGAATTGAATCACTGGAAAAAAAGTTTTTGATGATATTCTAATTCATTGAAAAGGACCTGTACAGTTACGACAAAGCTGGGAAGGGTGAATATGAAGCAGGCTCATGGGTTGAGTCTGCTCCATATTCAGTAGGTGTCGGCTGTATCTTACAGCCAACACCTCACTGAAAAATTATGAATTAGAGATAACTTAGATCCTGGCCATTTAACCACCTAGATGTCACATCCGCTACTGAAATCTAAACCATTAAAAAAAGGGGGCAGCCCCCTCCGTCAGCCTGTCAGTCCTCTTCGCAACAAGATCGCCAAGCGCTGAAGGTTGTCATGGCAGCCTGGGTGCCTACTGAATGCCCCCAGCTCTGCCATCTTTGTGCTCCTATTAAGCAGGACTTGGTAGACATCGGTAAAAAACGCAATAAACGGCAATACTTAAGTATTGCAGTATATTGTGCAAGGGATCCAATGACTGCTTGTTCAAATCCCCTAGGGGAACTAATTAAAAAGTAGAATAAAATGTGAACAAAAAGTTGCTTGTATGCTAAAATTATACCAATAAAAACAAGCCCTCACACTGCGCAATCTACGTAAAAATTAAAAAGTTATGAGTCTCAGAATATGGCAACACAAAACCAATTTTTTTTTTAACAATTAGTTTTTTCAGGCAAAAAAACTAAAATATTATATAAATTAGTATCACCGTAATCGTATTAACCCACAGAAAAAAGATAACTTGTTGTTTTTACCGCAAGGTGAATGACATAAAAACAAAACTGGAAAAACAATAGAGGAATTGCTGTTGTTTTCCCATTCTACTCAACAAATTATTTTTTTTCAGTTTCCTGGAACTCTGAAAAACGACAACGCGTCTCACAAAAACAAGCCATTATACACCAATAGCGATAGAAAAATAACAATGTTACAGCTTTTAGAAGGTGGTGAGAAAAAAACAAAAACGCTTAAAAACAAAGAAACAGTGATGGCAGAAAAGGACTAAGTGGCTGGGCAAGTCCAACAGGAGCCACTTTTACAGAGCAGCTCTCCATTTTGGTTCATAGAGGAGGGTCTTAAGCAGGGAACCCCATCTATGACATCCATAAACCCAAATAAGGCATATGGCCAGGAGTTGTCTATGTGAGACAACCCCTATAAGCTTAATAATTTTTTTAAGTTACCAGGGTTGCTTTTATACCTTAAAGGGGATGTCCAGTTTCTACAAATAAATGTTATTTTCTTGTATAATTAAAAGCTATACAATTTTCCAATATACTATATATAATATGTATTCATTCCTAACGGTTTTTAAGATATCTGCTTGCTGTTAATCAGTAAGGACATTCATTGTTTACTTCCAGTGGATAAAATTCTGTCCATGTTCATGTGATGGTCACCCGTGCTGGGATCGATAGAAGACACAGCTCTGATTCACATACTGTAACTGTAACAAGCCGTGCACCTGTGTGTTCATCACATGACCATGGACAGAATGTATCCGCTTGATGTAAACAATGAATGATCCTATTGAAAAACAACAAGCAGAGATCTTGAAAACTGTGAGGAATTACTACAGAAAGTAAATTGGAAAACTTTTAATTATACAAAAAAATAACATTAACCTGCTTAAAGTAGACACCTTTAAATAAGTGCCTAAGGGAAAAAAGTGAAAAGGTGCTGCACTTACCAAATTGGAGGTGGGTAAATGCAAGGATGGATTCTACATAGGCCGAAATGCTGACCCTTCAGTTAAGGAAGTTCTCACCGCGCCTCAATCATGGAGTGCCCCTGATTTTTCTACTATGCCAGTCGGATGCCTGTTTCATGCATCTATTACTCAACTAATTCTTAAACCTTATCTTAAAAATGTTTCCCAGTCTTATACAAATAAGTTGTGGGTAGGGTTTGTGATTTTGTTGGGCTAGGTCTCAGTGAGTTTTTAATCCTCTTAATATGCACAAAGTTTTTTCCATTTAATGACAGTAAGCAAAAAGTATATAAAAAGTTTTATAATTTGGTATAATAGAACAAGTGGGCTTTATGAATATAAAACTGGGTAACCCCTTTTAGCTTTATTAAATGCTTTGATTATGTCCCTGTTAATTCATAGACATTATACATATAACCTTGAAGTCTTTTGTTATATGTTTTATACGCTACACTATTTTCTCTGAGACCACCTAAAATGTAAAAATAACTAAGCTCCATTTCATCTCCACTACAGCCATGACAGGTTTAGACTTACTGCCTTGTTTAATGTCTGCTAAAAGTGGGTGCGTCATAGCCCAAATTTTGTCAGGTCTACATAGGACAGAAGGACACTGATAGTTGTAAGCCAAGCAGGTGCAAACATGGTTGTTCTGGAGCAGTATGTGCTACCAGCTCCTGCGTATTCTGCGATCTTTGTGCTATACTGTTGTCCCCCAACAACGAAACATTGATGACCTAACCTAAGGGGAGGCCATCAATGTTGGAGGACTGTCGGACTCCCCCCATACATGTTAGATTATTGGCCGCAATCAGCAGATTTGGTTAGCTTTTATCTCGTGTATGACATGCATACGAAAATATATGTCAAATAATGTCAATATCAAGTGGTTTTCTTTATAATCTCTTTGCACTAAATTAAAGATATTTCTTATAAATCTGGAATAGTACTGCAGTTTTAAAGAAATATAATCGATGCAGTTTAATATTAAAACAAATATATTTATTTTATATAGTGATTCCAGTATAATAGTAATATTAACTGGTGTATGTTCTTCTTTTCTACCCATCCTATCATCAAATGTGGCTTCTAGACGAAAAAAAATATAGTGTATTTTATCATGAAAGCCCTAAACATTAGACTTTCCTTAACAACATAGATCCTCCTGTCTTTTTTTGTTTTTTTTGCCGTTTTATTGCATGTATACATCCATTTAAAGGTATGGGTTTAATGCAACATCCCCTATTTCTTAACATTCACATTGGTAGTTAAACAAAATATTTGCTTGGGCAATTGCTACATAGACTCCCAATTGCAACCTAAACAACATTTTCAGAATTAAAGATTACGATCACACTGACATTGCTGTTGTTGTTTGTCCAACAAATAGTGTCTTATACTGACCTTTAGTTTGGACTTTCTTTTCTGCTTTCTCCTTCTTTTCAGTTTTTTCTTTGGTAATTACTACAAAAAAACAAATATAGATATAGAAATAAGTGACTGGAACACATGACTTTCGATATGAGAGCAAGTCCAGAATCCCTGATGGTGAAACTGATTGGAGAAACTATAAACTATAGCTATATTACCTATGTGGCTCATAGGTAACAGTAATTCAAATGTGGTTAAAGAGGTTTTCCGGAGAGAGAAAATGTATGGCCTGTCCTCAGGATAGGCCATCTATATCTGATCGGTGGCGACCGACTTTCGGCCTCCCCGGCGATCAGCTGTTTTGAAGGGGCCGCATCGCTAGTGTGAGCGCTGCTTCCCCTTCATCACTTATGCAGCTCCACTCTGTCAAACACCATTACACTTGTAAAGGAGAAGGCTATTATACTGTAAACCACCGCTACAAGTGTGTCGGCGTTTCACAGTATTGAGCAATAATGGCAATCAATAGAAAACAGTGCTCGCACGAGCACCGCAGCCCCTTCAAAACAGCCGATGAGGATAGGCCATCGATTTTCTCTTTCCGGAAAACCTCTTTAAACATAAAATGAAAGAGTTTGCAATAAAATATACATTTACATTAGCAGATAATTCTATGTATACTGCAAAAACAGAAGCATCAGTTTATCCACCAATTAGTTTATCCACCAATTGCCTAGGGGGAGATATAAAAGCAACAGAATTGAGAAATAATTCTAGAAATGTTGCACATTACATGAAGAGTAACAAATTTCGACTCTAGGAATACCTAAATATATAACTTCCCTATGTTAACTCGGAAGCCCTGTATCTTAGCAACGTTTTTCTTTGATACAGTAACTGCAAAGCTTCTGACAAGCAAACCTCAACCTTTAAAACAACTATGCATGGGTTCCATACTTCAAAGGATTTTTACAGGTCATCATACCGTAGCTTTGGTTCTATTTCATAATTTATTCCACTTAGGTTTATATACATGAGGCCCATTGCATACATGGGTTGATTTTATCCAAACAAAAATGGTAAAGGCTAAGAATCTCAGATACAGACAAGTAAAGCTGCATTTTGTAATTATACTTACAATTTTGCCAGTTTTGCACAAAATGATATAGTTCTTATATCCATACACACTGAAGTATCCATCTTTTGAATTAATGCTACTCTGTAACAGTATTCTCCATGTAAATGTTAAAAAAATAACTGCCCCAAAATATTTCTTACTCTTGGGCATTATGCACATTATCCAATAGGGATCTGTTGTTAACCACTACTAACCTTTTATTGGGTCTTTCTTCTGAGCTTTTTCCTTCTTTACAGGCTTTTCTTTTGTTATTTCTGTAACAAGTTAAGTACATTTAATATTAGTAGATTACTATATTAAATACAATATCCACAATATGCTGAAAAATAAATTCTCATCTGTTAAGAAAAAGTTGACATGAAGTTATGTATGTCCGCCAACCACCATTTTGGAGCCGACTGCATACATTGGTGGGCATCTGAGGAAGGTTACCACTGATGTTGAAATGAAGGGGGAGCAGTATGATCTCAGGCCCATACCATATATTTAGTGGGTCAATGGGGAGGGAGGCGGAATACTAATTGAAGGCTTTAAGAACCATGTTTGCACAACATTGCCTATTAAAAAGTGCCCTTACATTTTATAAAAACTAGATTGTGAACCTTCATAGCGCCCATGCAGTGACTGGTGAGAAGTGGGTGAGGCATAGCCCACAGGTGAGTTTGGGCCTGTTATTTATATGGGACCCTGACAGCAGTACCACCTGTACTTCACTGATGCACTCCAAAAGATCTAAAGTAAGCCCAACGTAAACCTAATAGTGTGTCAGAAGAAAAAAATTGTTGAAAGTGTGTTGTGAAAAAAGGCCTCCGTAACATGAGTGTTGAAAGAAAATGGATTCCTTAACCCCCTCCCGACATCCGCCGTATATATACGACGCTATCGGGAAGGGGTTAAATGATTGTAGTAGATGCTGTGCTAAGTTATGATCAATTGGACTTTTGCAATGTCATATATTATATGTAAATGTGCAATTACTGTTATACTATGTATATTCACCTCCACCAAGCACTGTTGTGGTCTGCCAGTACAACAGAAGCCATGACTTTCAGTTAACTGGCATTAATATATGACAGAACTGCACTTACAGCAATTGCCTAATATGAAGGCATTATTTGATTGCTCCTTTTATAAGTGAGACTGTCAGATAACAGGCTGGCAGGGTTGCAGAAACGTAAATGTTCCACTGTTGCCCTACAAATCTGCCTCTACAGTATTATGCCTATGGCTCTTATAACCAGTGATCCCTCTAAGCTGTGTTCTCTGGAAATGAAAGTGTTAAAACATATTAATGAGGCTAATAAGCCCAAAGACAGCTATAACTGTCTGCAGGGTATATCATTTTAACTCTATCATTTCCAGAGCGCACAGCTTAAACAGAACAATGCTCATAACACAGACTGGGTCTGCCAACCAACAATCAGGGAAACCATAACACATTTTCTTGCTGTTATAATACATATAATATACATCTCCATATCTATGAAAAATAACTGTGATCTGAAAAGAGCTGGAAGGGGGGAAAAAGATCCATGGGATTGCTGCATAACTATTTTATGGGGATTAAAGATCTTTTCAAATGCAAGCAAAATAGTTTGGAGTTCTTCTTTAAGATTGAGATGGGCCATGAAGAATTATTTTCAGTTGAGAAATCATAAAAAGTGTATTTACAGTGATATTATTTTAATATGTCCTCAATGTCCCAGGGACAACAAATATTTTGAATTATTGGACAGACAGTTGTGTGCTGGGTACAAGTGCCAGACTACCAGATTTTTTGGGATTATCCAATATTAGATAGAGAAATGTAGTGTAGAGAAATTTCACTCTATTATGCTTTAGTTCTCCTCTGATATATGTTATACAGTTTACATAGCAAATGCTATTGCACCCTACTGACCTTTGGTTACAGACTTCTTTTCAGCCTTTTTAGGTGTTTCTTTCGGTACAGCTGAAATACAGCAAGTAGTCATAATAAGCACGGTGTTAGTTGAAGAAATCCAAAGATCGCTCATGGCCTAATGGCCTCGGCACAGTAATTATACCTGTCAATCATCCATTCCTGAGCCATAAACCAGTCTACATGGCATGCTTCACATAGTTTCCAGGGTTCACGTATTGCTTACTTGAGCTATCAGTCATATACATTTTACTTTAAATTTTTTAGGACTCTTACACACATCGCAGTGTGACTCTTACGATCACAGTTTTAAGAATATGGTTTGATGAAAGAGAGACACATGAGAGGTATAAAGAAGCAGATAAATATTGAAAGTAATAAAAAAGTGTGCTACATAATGTTTATAGGTAGCAGTAAAGATAGGGGAGAGCCACTGAATATTTTTACAGATCTTTGTATGGTGAACAGTTATAATATTCAAGTTGCTAGCTTTGTAGGTGCTGCAATATCTTATGATGGGTCTGCCAAGCAATAACAATAATAATCTTTATATAGCGGCAACATATTCCGCAGCACTTTACAATTCAGGGGGCAATGTTCTCTCTAGCTTAGAAATCTAGAAAGGAAAACATTAAATGAACATTCTAATGAGGACTCCAGATTTTTAACCCCTTCAAGACTGAGCCTGTTTTGACCTTCGGGACCAAGCCGATTTTTCAAATCCGACATGTGTTACTTTATGTGGTAATAACTTCGGAATACTTTTACCTATCTAAGTGATTCTGAGATTGTTTCCTCATAAAACATATTGTACTTTATGTTAGTGAAAAAATGTGGTCAATAAATTCAATATTTATTTGTAAAAAACACCAAGATTTGGAGAAAATTGGCAAAATATAGCATTTTCCTAATTTTGAATGTATTTGCTTGTAAGACAGACAGTAATACCACACAAAATAGTTACTAGTTCACATCCCCCATATGTCTACTTTATGTTTGCATCGTTTTTGAACATTCTTTTATTTTTCTAGGACGTTACAAGGCTTAGAACTTTAGCAGCAATTTCTCATATTTTCAAGAAAGTTTCAAAAGGTTATTTTTTCAGGGACCAGTTCAGTTCTGAGGTGGCTTTGAGGGCCTTATATTTTAGAAAATCCCCATATATCACCCCATTTTGAAAACTGCACCCCTCAAAGTATTCACAACAGCATTCAGAAAGTGTTTTAACCCTTTAGGTGTTTCACAGGAATTAAAGCAAAGTAGCCAAAATTCATTTGTAATAAAAAAATATTCTGTACCACAGAAGGTTTTACCCGAGAAATGCAACTCAATATTTATTGCCCAGATTCTGTAGTTTTTAGAAATATCCCACATGTGGCCCTAGTGCGCTAATGTACGGAAACACAGGCCTCAGAAGCAAAGGAGCACCTAGTGGATTTTGGGGGCTCCTTTTTTTAGAATATATTTTAGGCACCATGTTTAAAGAGGTTTTGTGGTGCCAAAACAGTGAAGACCCCCCCCCCCATAAGTGACCCCATTTTGGAAACTACACCCCTCAAGGAATTTATCTAGGGGTATAGTTTGCATTCTGAACCCACCATTTTTTTTTGCTGACTTTATTTGAATTAGTATGTGAAGATGAAAATCTACTTTTTTTCTGAAAAAACATTTGTTTTTTAAATTTTTACAAGAAATAAAGGAGAACAAACACCCCAACATATGTAAAGCAATTTCTCCCGATTATAGCAATACCCCATATGTGGTAATAAACTGCTGTTTGGACCCACAGCAGGGCTCAGAAGGGAAGGAGCACCATTTGGATTTTGTATTTCTAATTTTGCTGGAATAGTTTTCAGTGCCGTATCACGTTTGCAATGCACTGGAGGGACCAAAACAGTGGAAACCCTACAAAAGTGACCCCATTTTGTAAACTACACCTCACAAGGAATTTTTCTAGGGGTAAAGTTAGCATTTTGACTCCACAGTTGTTTTGCTGAATTCATTGGAATTAGTCTGTAAAGGTAAAAATCTACTTTTTTTCTGAAAAAACATAGACATCTTTAGTTTTTACAATGAATAAAGGAGAAAAAGCACCCCAACATTTGTAAAATAATTTTTCCCGATTACGTAAATATGCCATATGTGGTAATAAACTGCTGTTTGGACCCACAGCGGGGCTTAGAAGGGAAGGAGCGCTATTTGGCTTTTGGTTCTCAAATTTAGCTGAAATGGTTTTCAGGTGCCATGTAGAATTTACAAAGCCCCTGAGAGACAAAAACAGTGGAAACCACACAAAAGTGACCCCATTTGCGAAAGTACACCACTTAAGGAATCTATCTAGGGGTATAGTGAGCATTTAGATCCCACAGGTCTTTTGCAAAATTGATTAGAATTAGGCAGTGAAAATTAATATCAACATTATTTCCACTAAAATGTTGCATTTTTTCAATTTCACGAAGGATAAAGGAGGAAAAAGCATGCCAAACTTTGTAAAGCAATTTCTCCTGAGTACGGCTATACCCCACATGTGCTCATAAATGTTTTTTCATTAGAAAGTAATTAACCCTTTCCGGACTGATCCATTTTTCTTTTTCGTTTTTCCCTCCCCGCTTTCCAAGAGCCATAATTTTTTTTATTTTTACGTCAATAGAGTGGTGTGAGGGCTTATTTTTTGCGGAACAAGCTGTAGTTTTTTTTTTTACTATTTTTGGTAGAGCCAAGGTGACTAAAAAAACAGCGATTTTGCAATTTTATTTCTTTATTTTTCACAGCGTTCACCGTGCGAGTTAAATAATGGTATATTGTAATAGTTTGGGCTTTTACAGACACAGCAATACCAATTTTGTGTATTTTTTTACATTACTGTAGAGATAAAATGTGAAATAGTTTTTTTTTGGACTTTAAATATTTATTAATTTTTTTTCACTAATAATAATTTGCTTTTGTTTTTACACATTTTATTAGTCTCCCTAGGGGACTTGAACCAGCAGATCGCTGGTACAATACACTGTAATACTAATGTATTGCAGTATATTGTCATTTTTACAGGTTCCTGTAACAGCGCGATCGCTGTTTCTGTCCGTTAGTCCCGGGTGTCAGCTGTAATACACAGCTGACACCCGCAGCGTATGGCGCGGGCTCAGCACGTGGGCCCGCTCCATACATCACCCCCACACCACGACATGCTATTAAGTTGTGGTGCGCGAAGTGGTTAATGCGCAGCGTCTGGTGCAGAGTGAAAATTAGAATTTTCCACTGATATGCCATTTTAGTGCACAATATGTTGTGCCCAGTATATGCCACTGAAGACAAATACCACTGAAGACAAATACCACTGAAGACAAAGACATAAACTGCTGTTTGGGTGCGCTGTAGGGCTCAGAACAGAGGGAGCAGCATTTGGCTTTTGGAGCGCAGATTTGGCTTGGCAGTAGTTCTGTTTGGCGTTTTGCTGGTATTTCGGTTTATAATATAGGGGCATATGTAATCTGTGCGGAGTACATCAGGGCATAATAAGAGGGTATAATAATGGGGTAAATAAGTAATAATCCGCAGATGTGTGCCCAGTGTCGCACTGATAAATGGTGCCCAATCTTATCCGCTTTTGGAACACTGCACATTTTGCATCACCATATTCTGAGAGCCAGAACTTTTTTATTTTTTTCTCCACCGGAGCTGTGTGAGGGGTTATTTGTTGCGGGACAATCTGTAGTTTTCATTGGTACAATTTTGGGGTACATGCAATTTTTTTGATCACTTTTTATTCCATTTTCTGGCAAGCAAGGTGACCAAAAACCATCAATTCTGATAATGTTTTTAATTCTTTTTTTTTTTATGGCGTTCACCCTGGGCTATAAATGACCATTTTACTTTATTCTGCTGGTCGGTACGAATACGGTGATACCATATAAATATATTTTTTTATGTTTTGGATCGTTTGCGCAATAAAATCACTTCTTTATAAAATAAAAAAATTTTTGTGTCACCATATTCTGAGAACTATAACTTTTTTATTTTTCAGTCAAAAAAGCTGTGTAAGGTCAAGTTTTTGCGGGACGGTTTGTAGTTTTTATTGGTACTATATTGGGGTACATGCGACTTTTTGATCACTTTTTATTCTATATTTTGGGAAGGGTGGTGACCAAAAAATAGTTATTCTAGCATTGTATTTTTACTTTTTTATTGCGGTGTTCATCGTGTGGGACAAATAAAATAATAGTTTTATAGTTGGGGTCGTTACGAACGAGGTGATATCAAATATGTGTACTTTTTTTAACGTGTTCATTTTTTTCCTATAATAAAATACTTATTATAGGAAAAAAAGCATTTTTTGTTTATGTAATTTATAACTTTTATTTTTACACTTTTTTAAAACATTTTTATTATCTTTTTCTTACTTTTTTTTACTTGTCCCACTGGGGGACATTAAGGGTATGTTCACACGGCCTATTTACGGACGTAATTCGGGTGTTTTTGCCCCAAATTACGTCTGAAAATAGCGCCTCAATAGCGTTGACAAACATCTGCCCATTGAAAGCAATGGGCAGACGTTTGTCTGTTCACACAAGGCGTAATTTACGCGCCGCTGTCAAAAGACGGCGCATAAATAGACGCCCGCGTCAAAGAAGTGACCTGTCACTTCTTTGGCCGTAATTGGAGCCGTTATTCATTGACTCCAATGAATAGCAGCGCTAATTACGGCCGTAATGGACGTGGCGTTCAAACGCCTGCACATGCCGTTATGGCTGAAATTACGGGGATGTTTTCAGGCTGAAACATACCCTGCCTCAAAATTCAGTTTGGAGTTTTGTTTTGAGGCAGATTTTGCTCTGCCTGCACGCAGATTTTCGTGGCGTTTCTCGCACGCAGCCATTGATTGCCGCAGGCAAAAAATGCCATGAAATACTCCTTCTCTGCCTCCCTTTGATTTCAATGGGAAGTCAGAGACGTAAACACCCGAAGATAGGGCATGTCGCTTCTTTTTCCTACGAGACGGTTTTTCTGCTCACGGGAAAATAACGCCTCCGCCTCCCATTGAAATCAATGGGAGGCATTTTCGGAAGTTTTTGGCGCGTTTTCCGATGCGGTTTCCGCGTCAAAAAACGTGTAAAAAAACTCTGTGTGAACTTACCCTTAGACTTGCAGATCTGATCGCTGTTAGAACACATTACACTACCTACAGTGAAGGAAATAATTATTTCATCCCTTGCTGATTTTGTAAGTTTTCCCACTGTCAAAGACATGAACAGTCTAGAATTTTTAGGCTAGGTTAATTTTACCAGTGAGAGATAGATTATATAAAAAAACAAAAAACGAAAATCACATTGTCAAAATTATATATATTTATTTGCATTGTGCACGGAGAAATAAGTATTTGATCCCTTTGGCAAACAAGACTTAATACTTGGTGGCAAAACCCCTGTTGGCAAGCACAGCAGTCAGACGTTCTTTTGTAGTTGATGATGAGGTTTGCACACATGTTAGATGGAATTTTGGCCCACTCCTCTTTGCAGATCATCTGTAAATCATTACGATTTCGATGCTGTCACTTGGCAACTCGGATCTTCAGCTCCCTCGATAAGTCTTCGATGGGATTAAGCTCTGGAGACTGGCTAGGCCACTCCATGACCTTAATGTGCTTCTTTTTGAGCCACTCCTTTGTTGCCTTGGCTGTATGTTTCGGGTCATTGTCGTGCTGGAAGACCCAGCCACGAGCCATTTTTAATATCCTGGTTGAGGGAAGGAGGTTGTTACTCAGGATTTGACGGTACATGGCTCCATCCATTCTCCCATTGATGCGGTGAAGTAGTCCTGTGCCTTTAGCAGAGAAACACCCCCAAAACATAATGTTTCCACCTCCATGCTTGACAGTGGGGACGGTGTTCTTTGGGTCATAGGCAGCATATCTCTTCCTCCAAACACGGCGAGTAGAGTTTTTGCCAAAGAGCTCAATTTTAGTCTCATCTGACCACAGCACCTTCTCCCAATCACTCTCAGAATCATCCAGATGTTCATTTGCAAACTTCAGACGGGCCTGTACATGTGCCTTCTTGAGCAGGGGGACCTTGCGGGCACTGCAGGATTTTAATCCATTACGGCGTAATGTGTTACCAATGGTTTTCTTGGTGACTGTGGTCCCAGCTGCCTTGAGATCATTAACAAGTTCCCCCCGTGTAGTTTTCGGCTGAGCTCTCACCTTCCTCAGGATCAAGGATACCCCACGAGGTGAGATTTTGCATGGAGCCCCAGATCAATGTCGATTGACAGTCATTTTGTATGTCTTCCATTTTCTTACTATTGCACCAATAGTTGTCTCCTTCTCACCCAGCGTCTTACTTATGGTTTTGTAGCCCATTCCAGCCTTGTGCAGGTCTATGATCTTGTCCCTGACATCCTTAGAAAGCTCTTTGGTCTTGCCCATGTTGTAGAGGTTAGAGTCAGACTGATTAATTGAGTCTGTGGACAGGAGTCTTTTATACAGGTGACCATGTAAGACAGCGGTCTTTAATGCAGGCACCAAGTTAATTTGGAGCGTGTAACTGGTCTGGAGGAGGCTGAACTCTTAATGGTTGGTAAGGGATCAAATACTTATTTCTCTGTGCACAATGCAAATAAATATATATAATTTTGACTATGTGATCTTCTGTTTTTTTCTTTTTTAAATATAATCTATCTTTCACTGGTAAAATTAACCTAGCCTAAAAATTCTAGACTGTTCATGTCTTTGACAGTGGGCAAAATTACAAAATCAGCAAGGGATCAAATACTTATTTCCTTCACTGTATGTAGTGTAATGTGTTCTGCCATTGTGACGTAACAGTAAGTGACGCCATCTTGATCATCAGGTACGTGGGGGCTGATGGGGGGGTGATAGGGGGTCTAATAGGGGGTGCTGGCCCTTATTTTGACCATTTCTCTCTTCTCTCACATAATATATTCTGTGAGAGAAGAGAGAGAACTAACCGCCGCTACTTTTATAGCGATCGCCGTTATTCTGTGAATAACGATGATGACATGACTGGGGACCAGACAAAACGGTCCTCGGTCTGTTCTCCGATACCTCAGCTACCTCCGTAGCTGAGTACACGGAGTTTAAGCGTCTCCCGGGGGCGCTATCTGTTGCCAAAGCGCCACCGTGAAAAGGCGGTGTTCTGGCATAAGTACCCTTAATGGCTGCCGTGAAAACATGTATAGGTGGTCATTAAGGGGTTAATATTATCATTTCCAGATGCCACTGCTTGGTGTGACATTGCTGCCATCTACACATTTGCTTTATTAACCCCTTCCCTCCGCAGCCTTTTTTTAGTTTTTCATTTTTGGTTTTTCCTTCCCACCCTCCAAAAGCCATAACTGTTACTTTTCTGTCGATAAAGCCGTATGAGAACTTTTTTGTAGGACGGTTGTGGTTTTTCACTGCACTATTTGTTGTACCATATAATGTTCTGGGAATTTGGGAAAAATATCTTTGTGGGGTGAAATGGGAAAAAAAACAATGATTCCACCATTGTTTTTTGTTTAGTTTGTACAGCGTTCGTCGTAAAACTTTAAAATTTAACATTAACTTTATTTTGTGAGTTAATTACAATTAACGTGATAGCCAATTGATATATTTTTTTTATGTTTTACTACTTTTGCGAGGAAAAAAATAACTGTTAAAAATTTAATTTGTTGTGTGTCGCCACATTCTGAGAGACATATTTTTTTAAAATTTTTCCGTTGATTCAGCGGTGTGAGGGCTTCTTATTTGCAGGGCGAACTGAAGTTTTTATTGGTACATAAGACTTTTTAATAACATTTTATCCCATTTTTGTGGGAGATGAGGTGTCCAAAAAACATTGATTCTAGCATTTAATTATTTTTTTACTGCATTCATGTGCGGGTTAAAAAATGTTGCATCGTAAGGGCATGTTCAGACGTGGCTGATTTCTGCAGACACTGTCCGCATCAATGGCGCACATAATCTGCGTTGCAGATTCCGTTGCGTCTTTGCCTAAAATGTGAAGTAAAATTCTGCGGATATGTCGTTGCGGATTCAGATGAAGAGTACATCCTGCTCTCTTTTAAAACATTCCATCCCAGTCTGGGTATAGACCTCGAAACACATAGGTCCAGCCAGAATGATGAAATATCCTGTTCGCGAAAGCAATCCGCAACGCAACACACATAACATCTGCGGACCTCATTGCAGAATTTTGCAACTCCATTGAAGTCAATGGAGAAATTCCGCCACAAGTACGCATCAAGTACGCATCAAGTCCGCAACAGCCAGCGTATGCTGCGGACACCAAATTCCGCACCGCAGACTATGGTCCGCAGCGGAGTTGTCCGCAACGTCTGCATGAAGATAACTAAAAAGGTGAGGAAACCAATGGACAGACTGTCTGCTGCGGATTTCCACTGCAATTCCGCCACGTCTGAACATGCCCTAATAGGGCAGACTTATACGGTCGCAACAATACAAGTTAAGGAAATTTTTTTACATTGCTTTTGGGGGAAAATGGGAAAACAGTTTTTTGTTTGATTGTAAATATAAAATAACTGTATTTTAGTTTTTCATCAGTCTCCCAAGGGGACTTGAACCAGCAATCGTTGGATAACTTGCATGATATACTGCAATACTGATGTATTGCTGTATATTGTGATTTTTACCGACTCCTATTAAGCCCTGGTAGAGAGTAGAGGTTTCAGAATATGCCCACACCCCTCAGTTTCTATAGTTCAGCATGAAAGCTGTTGGGTGGACAATCGTTAATTTAAACCCTGATTTGACGCAGGCATCTTCAGCAGTATCAGGAGCTTGCTCAGTGTCAGGTTGGTTTTGCAAAATATTTAAAGGCAAATTTTTTTTTTTGTAGTGCATAAATTGCACACCCTTCAAAGATGGCACAATGCATTTCACATTGACCTAATTCAGGTGGTTCTTCTTGTTGTCTGATGTTTGTTAATATCAACAATTAAAGGGGTATATATATGGTCTATCTGCCAGATAACTTGGAAAATCCCACACAGTGCCTGTACAGTATGTTAACCACAATCATCTATCTATCATCTATCTATCTATCTATCTATCTATCTATCTATCTATCTATCTATCTATCTATCTATCTATCTATCTATCTATCTATCTATCTATCTATCTATCTATCTTATCTATCTATCTTATCTATCTATCTATCTATCTTATCTATCTATCTTATCTATCTTATCTATCTTATCTATCTTATCTATCTATCTTATCTATCTATCTTATCTATCTTATCTATCTATCTTATCTATCTATCTTATCTATCTATCTTATCTATCTATCTTATCTATCCATCCAATTATAATGTGGCTCTGCATGACACAAACAGGTTAATGCGTCCCTGTCAGGCAGAATGTACGTTACGCCAAACATAAAATAATTACTCCTAGCCACCAATTTTAGTCTGTTGTACCCTGGCCCTGTCTGCTTTTACGCCTTTACAAAAGAAATTCTAGTACTTAGATAATTATCACCATGTACAAGGGAGGGAAATACATTCAAAACTAAAATAGCTTTTTGTTCTCGATGATATAGTGACATCATACATTACACAATGTCAACATGTAGAAAAATCTACAGCACGGCACTCACCACTTGCAAAAAAGGTTTCTTTTTATTCTATGTTGAGGCAGGCAACACGGGATCAGAAGACAATGGAGCCTAAGACTGTTTCACGTCCTCCAGACGCTTAATCAAGGCATACTGGGCTCACACACTTAAATACCCACACCTTGCCTCATCAACCACTCTTGCGTCTCACGGCAATATAAAAAATATACAAATATTTGTAGAAAAACACACATATTATAAACAGCTGGTTAATAAGGTGGAAAACATACCTGTTTGGAAGTTTTATTTTAGAAAAGCAGATGGGTCGTTCCTATCATTCAAACCCAGAGGTGCTTGAGCCTCCGTTTTTATTATCCAGTTTGCTTCACAACGTAGTAATTTAACATGACAATCAACTCCTTCCCGCAGGGTGAACACACGCTGTATGCCCGCAAAAGACAAGCATTTGGGATTACCTCCATGTACTACCCGTATATGGGTTATCAATTTTGGGGAACCCTTTCCTGTCCCAATGGAATACATATGTTCTCGACTGCGTTTAAGGGCATGGCCCCACGTGGCGGTTTTCCTCCGCAGCTGTCCGCATCAATGCCGCACAGAATCTGCGTTGCAGATTCTGCGGCGGATCTGCCCAAAATGTGCAGTAAATTGATGCGGACTAGCTGCTGCGGACTGCGGTAAAAGTGCTTCCCTTCTCTCTATCAGTGCAGGATAGAGAGAAGGGACAGCACTTTCCCTAGTGAAAGTAAAATAATTTCATACTTACCGGCCGTTGTCTTGGTGACGCGTCCCTCTTTCGGCATCCAGCCCGACCTCCCTGGATGACTCGGCAGTCCATGTGACCGCTGCATCCTGTGATTGGCTGCAGCCGTCACTTAGACTGAAACGTCATCCTGGGAAGCCGGACTGGAGACAGAAGCAGGGAGTTCTCGGTAAGTATGAACTTCAATTTTTTTTACAGGTTGCTGTATATTGTGATCGGTAGTCACTGTCCAGGGTGCTGAAACAGTTACTGCCGATCGCTTAACTCTTTCAGCACCCTGGACAGTGACTATTTACTGACGTCTCCTAGCAACGCTCCCGTAATTACGGGAGCCCCATTGACTTCCTCAGTCTGGCTGTAGACCTAGAAATACATAGGTCCAGCCAGAATGAAGAAATGTCATGTCAAAAAAGAAAGACGCATCCGCAGCACACATACCATGTGCATGACATCTGCGGACTTCATTGCGGAATTTAGAATCTCCATTGAAGTCAATGGAGAACTTCCGCAATGAGTCCGCAACCAGTCTGCCACTGGTCCGCAACATCCATTGTATGCTGCGGACACCCAATTCCGCACCGCAGCCTATGCTCCGCAGCGGAATTTTCAGCCACGTCTAAACGAAGCCTACTAAAAAGAAGTGGAAGGCAATGGAGAAACGGCTCCGCTGCGGATTAACGCTGCGGAGTGTCCGCAGCGGAATTCAAGAGCAATTCCGCAATGTGGGGCCCTTAGGGCATGACCACACATGGCGGAATTCCTCCGCAACTGTCCGCATCAATGCCGCACCTAATCCGGGTTGCGGATTACGGCTGCGGATCTGCACAAAATGTGCAGAAAATTGATGCGGACTAGCTGCTGCGGACTGCGGGAAAAGTGCTTCCCTTCTCCCTATCAGTGCAGGATAGAGAGAAGGGACAGCACTTTCCCTAGTGAAAGTAAAAGAAATTCATACTTACCGCCCGTTGTCTTTATGACGCGTCCCTCCTTCGGCATCCAGCCCGACCTCCCTGGATGACGCGCCAGTCCATGTGACCGCTGCAGCCTGTGCTTGGCCTGTGATTGGCTGCAGCCGTCACTTACACTGAAACGTCATCCTGGGAGGCCGGACTGGAGACAGAAACAGGGAGTTCTCGGTAAGTACGAACTTCATTTTTTTTTACAGATACATGTATATTGGGATCGGTAGTCACTGTCCCGGGTGCAGAAACAGTTACTGCCGATCGCTTAACTCTTTCAGCACCCTGGACAGTGACTATTTACTGACGTCTCCTAGCAACGCTCCCGTCATTACGGGAGCCCCATTGACTTCCTCAGTCTGGCTGTAGACCTAGAAATACATAGGTCCAGCCAGAATGAAGAAATGTCAAGTAAAAAAAGCAAGACGCATCCGCAGCACACATGACATGTGCATGACAGCTGCGGACTTCATTGCGGAACTTTGAATCTCCATTGAAGTCAATGGAGAAATTCCGCCATGAGTCCGCCACTGCTCCGCAACAGACAGAGCATGCTGCGGACACCAAATTCCGCTCCGCAGCCTATGCTCCGCAGCGGAATTGTACGCATCGTGTAAACGAACACTGCTAAATTAAAGTGAAAGTCAATGTAGAAACGGCTCCGCTGCGGATTAACGCTGCGGAGTATCCGCAGCGGAATTTAAGTGCAATTCCGCCATGTGTGAACCCGCCCTTAGGGTACGTCCAGACGTGGCAGAGTTTTTTCACTGCAAATGTTGGTGCAGATTTGGGGCAATTACGCAACAAATCTGCACCAACATTTGCATATTTGACAGGTAATTCAGACATTGCAGAAAAGACAGCGGACTTGCCACAGATTTCAGTTTTTGCATTGCAAAGGCTGAAATCCGCAGTGAAATTCCACTTCTTCTCCGCAACAGACAGTGCATGCTGCGGAGGGAAAATTCCGCACCACAGCCTATAGTCCGCAGCAGAGTTTTCCGCAACGTCTGAACTAACTTGCCTAAAAATGTATTGAAACAACTGTAAAAAACGGCCACTGGAGAATTCCACTGCGGACTGTCCGCAGCGGAATTCCACAGCATTTCCGCCACGTCTGGACGTGCCCTTAATAATGGGCGTATTGTTTTTCCTATGTAGAAAAATTGGCAAGGACAAAACATGGCATATACCAAATAGTAGGATTTGCACGTAATCAGGTTACTGACATAATGTTTGACTGCGCCCATTTGGACTATTTTACCTGTCTTCATCTGTTCACAAAATGAACAGTTGCCACATCTATGGTTACCTATTGGGGCTATGTCTTTGAGCCAATTGCTATTTTTATTTTGAATTGCCGAAAAACGGCCTACAACTAGTTCATCTCTCAGGCTTTTGCATCGTCTGAACGAGACCACAGGGGGATGACATGCTTTCTCCACATCTGCCTCTATAATGTGCCAATGTTTCCTAATGGCACTATTTATGCGATCTGCAACTGAACTATATTGAAAGGAAAACACAAATCCTATGCTTCTGTCTTTTTGTCTCTTTTTGAATAGCAGTGTATTGCGATCACACTGAAGTGCTCTAGAAAAGGATTCAGATAATATTGCATCGTTGTACCCTCTAGCTCTCAATCTCTCCATTAATTCCATAGTTTGTTCTAAAAAAACATTGTAATCGCTATTTATTCTTTTTAACCTAAGAAATTGTCCATAGGGTAATGATCTTTTTATATGAGGTGGATGGAAACTTTTGTGGTGTAAAAGGGCATTAGTGGCTGTGGGTTTGGACAATTTTTTAGGTTAAAAAGAATAAAAACTGATTACAATGTTTTCTTAGAACAATCTAAGGAACTAATGGAGAGATTGAGAGCTAGAGGGTACAACGATGCAATATTATCTGAATCCTTTTCTAGAGCACTTCAGTGTGATCGCAATACACTGCTCTTCAAAAAGATACAAAAAGACAGAAGCATAGGATTAGTGTTTTCCTTTCAATATAGTCCAGTTGTAGATCGCATAAATAGTGCCATTAGGAAACATTGGCACATTATAGAGGCAGATGTGGATTTAGCGGAGAAAGCATGTCATCCCCCTGTGGTCTCGTTCAGACGCTGCAAAAATCGGAGAGATTAATTGTAGGACGTTTTTCGCAAATTCAAAATACAAATAGCAACTGGCTTAAAGATACAGCCCCAATAGGTAACCATAGATGTGGCAACTGTTCATTTTGCAGACAGATGAACTCAGACAAAATAGTCAGAATGGGCGCAATAAAACATTATGTCAGCAATCTCATTACGTGTAAATCCAACTATCTGGTCTATGCCATGTTTTGTCCTTTTCAATTCTTTTACATAGGAAAAACAATACGCCCATTATTTAAACGTGTTCGAGAACACATTTATTCTACTAGTACAGGAAAGAGTTCCCCAAAATTGATAACCCATATACGGGAAGTACATGGAGGGTATCCGAAATGCTTGTCTTTTGCGGGCATACATCGTGTGTTCACCCCATGGGATGGTGGTGATCGACATGTTAAATTACTACGTTGTGAAGCAAACTGGATAATAAAAACGGAGGCTCAAGGACTTCTGGGTTTGAATGATAGAAACGACCTTTTCGCTTTTCTAAAATAAAACTTCCAAATAGGTATGTTTTCCACCTTATGCTCAGTTTATTAACCAACTGTCCATAATATGCATGATTTATTACAAATATTTGTACATTTTTATATTGCCGTGAGAAGCGGAAGTGGTTGATGAGGCAAGGTGTGGGTATTTAAGTGTGTGAGCACTGAAGCCCAGTATGCCTTGATAAAGCATCTGGAGGACGTGAAACGGTCGTAGGCTCCATTGTCTTCAAATCCCGTGTTGCCTGCCTCAACATAGAATAAAAAGAAACCTTTTTTGAAAGTGGTGAGTGCCGTGCTGTCTATTTCTTCTACATGTTGACATTTGCTAAAGTCTTACTTTTATACGCACTGAGCACCGCTACATAAAGGCTGTCGAACTACAAGTCCCAGTAAGCACAAGCACAGGAATCTGTGACACTGCAACCTACAGGTAGTGACAACTATTACTACCTCTACATGTTGCACAATACATTACACAATGTATACATATTTGATATTACTAGGCACAGGAGTATAAGGGTAAGACCACACGGTGCGTCGTTGACGCGGTTTTGTTGCGGTTGAAAACCGCATGCGGTCAACTGCATGTGTTGTTTGTCTCTGTTAGGGCACGTTCAGACATAGCGGAATTTTTCCGCTGCAAATGTTGTTGCAGATTTGGGGCAATTACGAATCTGCACCAACATTTGCATATTTGACAGGTAATTCAGACGTTGCAGAAAACACAGCGGACTTGCCACAGATTTCAGTTTTTGCATTGCAAAGGCTGAAATCCGCAGTGAAATTCCGCTTCTTTTCCGCAACAGACAGTGCATGCTGCGGACTGAAAATTCCGCACTGCAGCCTATGGTCCGCAGCGGAGTTTTCCGCCACGTCTGAACTAACTTGCCTAAAAATGTATTGAAGCAACTGTAAAAAACGGCCGCTGGAGAATTCCACTGCGGACTGTCCACAGCGGAATTCCACAGCATTTCCGCCACGTCTGGCCGTGCCCTAAAACAGAGCATGGAGAATGGAACTACTTTTTTTCTCCTGTTTCTGACAATTTTTCCCTAAAAAAGACGTACAAATTAGTTGATATCTGCTCCAATGTTAAATAATAAAAAAAAAAGCCCTTTGTGCTCCTCAAAAAAACAGAAACCAAACATTTTGAAGTAGACAAAGAAAAAAAATCACCTAAAGGCCAGGTTCACACACACAGCGTTGTTTGGAAAAATGGCACTGAAGTTTTTGATGCAGTTTTTTTTCCCAAAGTCCGAAGTTGATCCAGCAGGAATGAAAACTACAGTATAAGGGGGGATTCACATGAGCGTGTATTCGGTCCGTGCGGGCTGCGTGGTTTTCACGCGGCACGCATGGACCAATACAAGTCTATGGGGCAGTGCAGACAGTCCGTGCTTTTTGCGCAGCGTTTGTCTGCTGCGCAAAAAGCGCGACAGGTTCAATAACTCTGCATATTTCGCGCATCACGCACCGACTGAAACAGCGCACCAGCTGTCAAAAGGATGAATGTAAACAGAAAAGCACCACGTGCTTTTCTGTTTCCGAAAATCCAAACGGAGTGTCTTTGCGATGAGCGAAGCCGGACAAGCGAACCGAACTTCACCGGGTTCGGCCGAACTCGTTTTGGCCGAACCCGGCAAAAAAATTATCGGTACGCGACGTCAGGAGATAGTCACTGTCCATGGTGCTGAAAGAGTTAAAATATTTCAGCACCATGGACAGTGACTTCCGATCCCAATATACATGAACAAGTAGAAAAAAAAACGAAGTTCTGACTTACCGATAACTCCCGGCGTCTTCCTCCAGTCTGACCTCCCGGGATGACAATTCAGTCCAAGTGACAGCTCCAGCCAATCACAGGCCAAGCACAGGCTGCAGCGGTCACATGGACTGGCGCGTCATCCAGGGAGGTGGGGCCCGATGTCGAGAGGCGCGTCACCAAGGACGCGTCACCAAGGACGCGTCACCAAGGCAACGGCCGGGAAGTTCTCTGTAAGTACGAACTTTTTCTTTTTTTTCAACAGGTTTTTCGATATTGTGTTCGGCATTCACTGTCGAGGGTGCTGAAAGAGTTAGCTCTTTCAGCACCTTGGACAGTGACGGGCGTCGACTAGCCTCACCTCTATGATGGCGGCTGCGCGAAAATCACGCAGCCGCGCATCATACACGGATGACACACGCAGCTGTCAAATGGTTTTTGCGCGCGCAAAACGCAGCGTTGTTTGCGCGCGCAAAAACGCAACGTCCGTCTGTATCTGCCCTTAGTCCCTTTTTTTTTTTTATATTTCCAATTCCTTTAAATCCATTTCTGCCTTTGGCTCAAAAACTACTACAGAAACTTCTCCAAAAACTGCAGTGTTTTTAAAGAAAATGCTGTGTGTGAAACAACCGTCCGAATGTAGCATTCCAAAAAGTGACTGTTGCTCTGGGCATGAAGGCCCAAAATACCTCTGTCATGAAAGGGTTAAAGTCAAACTGAACCAAGTAAAATTTACAATATCTAAAAGCAATTATATACAGATGTAGCCGTCTTTATCTTGACTTTTAACACATTAAATAAACAATGGCTGGATCTCTTATCTTGACTTTTTCAATGACTTTTCAATGTCTTTTGTTGAGTGATATCACGCTGCAGAAAGTTATCAGCGTCAAGATAAAGATGGCTACATCCGTACATATACATTGCATCTACATACCTGTGGCTGGCGCCTTCTTTTCAGCCTTTGTCTTTGTATCAGGCTTCTCTTTTTCAGCAGCTGCAGTAAATAAGTAAATAGATTCAACAGCTTTGGAGGGTTTATTTGGCAATTGGAACTGCAATGAGCTATTATTTTACAATACAACAGAACTGTGATTCACGAGTGCTCAACATGATTGCAGGGCTTGTGGGTTGATGAGAACTGAGCAATGTCGCCATTGATTTATCTATAGGGCTCTTTTAGGAAAAAATTATATTTAGACAGTTTTTGTCATCGATCATTCCGTAGTTCACTCATTTAAAAGAGTCAATGGATATGCTCCTGTTAGAATAATACATTTAGAAAGTCAGTAGCGCTAACTAAAATACATTGGATTAAATGGTGCTGTGATGTGACAGTCGCATTACAAGTTTGTAAAATTTTTAATAAAAGATTTTGATAAAAAATGTGGTAGTCCTCCTTTCACAACCCGTTCCCTATAATCCTCTAATTTATTGGAACCCAAATATCCAGTGAAAAGAGCTGCTGCAAGGGTATGCCCAGACATGGCGGAGTTCTGCATACACTGTCCGCATCAATGCCGCATATAATCTGCGTTGCAGATTCTATTGCGGCTCTGCCTAAAATGGGCATTAAATTGATGCGGACTAGCCGTTGCGTATTGAGGGGAAGAGGGCTTCCCTTCTATCTATCAGTGCAGGATAGAGAGAAGGGACAGCCCTTTCCCTAGTAAAAGTAAAAATAAATTCATACTTACCCGGCCGTTGTCTTGGTGACACGTCCCTCTTTCGTCATCCAGCCCGACCTCCCTGGATGACGCGGCAGTCCATGTGACCGCTGCAGCCTATGATTGGCTGCAGCCGTCACTTGGACTGAAACGTCATCCTTAGAGGCCGGACTGGAGGCAAATGCAGGGAGTTCTCGGTAAGTATGAACTTCTATTTTTTTTACAGGTTGCTGTATATTGGGATCGGTAGTCACTGTCCAGGGTGCTGAAACAGTTACTGCCAATTGCTTAACTCTTTCAGTACCCTGGACAGTGACTATTTACTGACGTTGCCTAGCAACGCTCCCGTAATTACGGGTGCACACACGTAGTCCGCAATGAGTCCGTAATTCCGCAATGAGTCCGCAACAAGTCCTCTACACGTCCGCAACAGTCAGTGTATGCTGCGGACACCAAATTCCGCACCGCAGCCGATGCTCCACAGCGGAATTGTCTGCAACGTGTAAACGAACCCTACTAAAAAGCTGTGGAAGGCAATGTAGAAACGTGTACGCTGCAGATTTCTGCTGCGGACTGTCAGCAGGGGAATTCCAGAGCAATTCTGCCATGTTTGGTCATGCCCCAAAACATCTCAGTCTGGAGAGCTGCTGACAGGCGTCACTCACTACTCCATTTTTTTCATACATTTTTATGATATTTTTTATTATAACTTATCCTCATTTTATCCCTTTTATTCATATTTCTTAATGTGTTATTCACCCTATGTTCAATTGAAATTACCATTTTTTCAGTTTTCCAACAAATTGTTCATATCTAAACATAAGGATTATTCTCTATTTGTGGTACAACTAAATAGTTTTACGGGACTTTATTACTAACAAGAACATTTCCATCTGTAAAACGTCTAGAAATAAATGTGAACAGGGCCGTTAGATATTCGATGGCAAATCCAACTATTTTTGGTGGTTTCTGCTAAGAATATAATGTTTATGGTGGGCAATAGATATAAAATGATCAGCAGATCCTACCAAACTGGTTAGATCTCTAAAACAAATATCTACCTACTGTCTTTTGTCACTTTACCTATGAAAATGTGAAACAGTCTCAGAGAAGAAAATGAATTTGATAACAAATTATTTGTTAATTCAATATTGCAATAAGGATTCTGGCCCCGTTCACAGAAGTATATTATTTGTGTTACTTCAAATATGCTGTACATACATAATAGGCCCCATTCACATCGCGTTTGTGCTATCCGCCGAGCGTATACGTTTTTTTTATAAAAACATGAAAACATACAAACGTGTACCATTTTATGTTTACGTCTTTGTTTTTTTATAGCGTGTACGTTTAGTGTGTACTCATACGTCGGTATACTTCTCTGTCCATTTTTTACCTAAAAAATTTATGTTTTTTTTTTTTAAAGTAAACAGTGATAGAAAAAAAAAATGGACAGATTTACTGTATCTAAACTGTGCTGTATTTGTTACGTCGCGTACACTTTTTTTTTTGAAGTACAGAATAGCGTAGCAGACTACACTTTTCAGTACTTTCAAAAAACAGTATCCCAACGTAAACTATGACAAACATAGACCAAACAGATGCTATTTTGGTCTACGTTTGACCCACTATAGTCTATGTATACGTCGAGCTATACGTTTCAATACTTTTTCAGTGTTTAACCCCTTCCCGACATTTGCCATGTGGGTACGCCATGGAAAGAGCTATGACTTCCCGCAAATTGCTGTACCCATACGCCAAATGCAGAAGGGGCGATCTCTGCAATTGGCCGATCAATTCAGACCGGCCAATTGCGGCCACTTGCGGCTTTCGCCAATCACTGTGCCACAGGGCACAGTGATATGGTGGTGATTGGTGGTGCCTAGGACAGCACCAATCCATGCTATGTAGCGATGATGAGGTGGCAGTGATGCCAACCCCCCAATCGCTACGATTGGTCGCTCTGCACCGACCGACCAATCGCAGACATAGCGGGTGTTTGAAACACCCTCCACCGGCTCTGCCCACCTCATTCAGGTTAGGAACGGTGAGCAGAGCTGGTGTGACAGTCTGTGAGCCATACTTACCGATTCTGAGTCCTTCTGTGCTGCGATCCTGCTGTGACGTCTTCATCCGACTGCTTCCTGCTGAAGAGTGAACCGTCATCATCATCATCTGTGCTGCTGCTGATTTATTTTATTTTTTTAGCAGCAGCACTTGTTTTTATCCTAAACTTCTTATCCATGTACCCTTCCCCCCCATCCCCCCTCCCCCTCTTTCCCTTTTTACGTCCTGCGGCCGCTGAGTGCAGATCAGTGACCGCCATCACTGACCGGCAATTTTTGGCACAGGACTTTTTATTTTTATTTTTTGTATTTTTGCACCTCCCTGTGTGCGCCCTGCGACCACTGAGTGCTGATCAGTGACCGCCATCACTGATCAGCATCCGTGGTAATTTTTTTTGGCGTAAGTTTTTTTATTTTTTGGCCTTTTTTATTACTGCACCTTTTTTATGCGTGCGCCCTGCTGCCACTGAGTGCTGAGTCTAATAATCAGCCTCAGTGGTAATTTGTTTACGCAGGGTTTTTTTTGGCCTTTTTTTTTTGTTTTTATAAAACTGTAAAAAAAAAAGAGTAGAATTAGAGTAGCGGACGTTTACTGACGTCTGTTTTGTAAAAAAAATATATATACATTTTGGTGTTTTTCACAATTAAATACTGAATGTATCGACCAAATTTTACCACTATCTTAATGTCCAATGTGTCACGAGAAAACAATCTCAGAATCGCTTGGTTAGGGGAAAGCATTCTGACGTTATTACCACATAAAGTGAAACATGTCAGATTTTAAAAATGAGGCTCTGTCAGGAAGGTCAAAAGTGGCTAAAGAGGGAAGGGGTTAAAACCGTATATGCTAGGCGGATAGCACAAACGCGATGTGAATTGGGCCTTATCTGTATGGCTGAACTATAACACAGATCGTAATAAAACTATGTAGTAAAATGATGTTTGTGCTACTATAAAACAATAAACTGTAGCAGAAAATAATGACAGAGGAAATAATTCAATATAGAACCAATGCAATGACTATTTCATGCTGCATTAGATTTCCATATTGTTTACACATGAAATTATTGACTGTGATTCTCTTTTAATATGTCAAAACCTTTACTGTGATTTTGTATGCTGAGTGGTTATCTCGTGCCCGCTTACCAAATGCACTAGGGAAGCTGAAAGAGGTTAACTGCCGGTAAATCCCTCGAGTCAACTAACTTACTTGTAAGTAATTGTACTATTGACACTCGGGGATACGGAAGCAGGTTAACTTTTATTACAGATGAGTGGTAAATAGAAAACTAGGTTTTTTCAGGGTTCTTTTACTGTTCAACTTACTTTTATTTGCCAAAAGGGATGTTTATAAGTTGTTATAAAAGTTCCCCTGATTTTATTTGAACAAGGATAAAAAAAAAAAAATCTGACTACAACCCCATTGCCAAGTCTATTGGCATAATGAAGAGAATAAAAACGGTTTTATTTTTAAACGTACACTTCAGGCAGAACTGATACACTGTGTTATGCCAAGTGCACTGCCTAAGGAGGCTTGAGACACAAAATAGAAAGATATTATTTTCTAATTAGGAAAACTTGCAAAGTTTTTACTTATTTTAAAAGCATTAGATCAATAAAAACGGTGTTCATGTTCTTTAGTTGTATATGGGAACTATTTTCACGTATTCTCAAGTGTTTTTTAATAACCGATAACAAGCATGGGTTTATCAAAAACATCTCATGCCTAACTAACATGCTTGGTTTCTATGAGGAGGTAAATCTGGATGTTGGTAATGTGGCTGACGTGATAAATCTGGATTTCACAAAAGCATTTAATACTGTACCTGTACTCACAACAAACGCGTACTGAAGCTACAAAGGCAGGGACTGTATAGTATGTACAGGATTAAAGAATTGGTTAAGGGGCAGAAAACGAAGAGTCTGTTAGAATAAGAACTCGGATATTCCTATGTCTCAGGCAGTGATTCTTCTCATTGAGTCATCTGGAATGTTGTACAGCTCCACTGCTGATTCTGTTGTCTAGTTTCTCTTGATTTCTGACTTTGCCTCTATTGGTTTCACCATTTTGGTATTCTATAAAAACCCAACTCTTTTTAATCCTTATTAATAACCTTGTGGATGGGATTGAAAGTAAACTGTCATTTTTTTCTGATGATACAAAATGTTGTATAATACTCAAAACTCAGCTTAATTGTAAAAATAAATGGCTGTTATTGGAGCACTCTACTTGATTTATGGACTCATTCCGAGTACTGACTTATGTGTTTTTTTGTTGCCATTATTTGACTAGTTAGTGAGGTACAGCATTGTATAAAACTTACACTGTAGTTGGCTATCTGGTATTCTCTTTTCTTTTTTGTTACTATGCTGTGGCTTGGTATCTAATTCCATATGTACGTTTTCTAACATTTTGTGTATATCTGTTGCTGTTCCATTTACCCCTCAATACATATGAAAGTAGCAATTTTTAATTAGCATGTAGTCTTTATAATACTATACTTAAAGGCTAGAGAAAGGCAATCTTTATTGCATTCTTTTAGCTGCTGATAACATTTTGGTTAGGTGGCATCTTGTCTATACCACGCTACAGCACTACAATACTTTTTATAGACAAAACAGGGGGGCAGGAGGGGGGAGCAATAGATATATGCAAGATTCTGTAAAATCTGGAGAATCCAAAAAGCCTCAACAAACTACATACCATGACTGAAATATTTCTAAAGACATCAAATATGGGCATTTTTACAGTATGTTTAGCATTTTATGTAAATGTAAAATGTTTACCTTTAGAAGAAGCTTTCTTTTTGGGCTCTGCTTTGCCTTCAGCCTTCTGTTTATGGACCTCTGAATAAAATAAGGACAACAATTAACTTTATTATTTTCCAATATAAAGAAAGAATGTACCATACAATATATTTATAACCAATTTGTTAAAATGTTATTATCAGCCCTATTTTTACTGCCCTCATATGGTGTGAGTAGTAAGTATATAACCTGTATGTGTAAACACAAAACTATGACGCTCACCATTAAGGACATGTTCAAACGTGGCGGAATTCTGCAGACACTGTCCGTATCAATGCCGCACATAATCCGCGTTGCAGATTCCGTTGCGGATTTGGCTAAAATATGAAGTAAAATGCTGCGAATTTGTCGTTGCGGATTCAGGTGCAGATCACACCCATCTCTCTTTCAAACATTCCATCCCAGTCTGACACACATAGGTCCAGCCAGAATGATGAAATATCCTTTTCCTGAAAGCCATCTGCAACGCAACACACATAACATCTGCGGATTCATTGCGTAATTTTGAAACTCCATTGAAGTCAATGGAAAAATTCTGCAACAAGTACGCATCAAGTCCGCAACAGACAGTGTATGCTGCGGACAGAAAATTCTGCACCGCAGCCTATTGTCCGCAGCGGAGTTTTCTGCAATGTCTGCTCGAAGATAACTAAAAAGGTGTAGAGACCAATGGACAGACTGTCTGCTGCGGATTTCCACTGCGGACTGTCCGCAGCGGAATTCCACAGCAATTCCGCCACGTCTGAACATGCCCTAAATCTTCACATTTTGGTCCAATAGAAGAAAAGTTCGGAACTGGCCAAGTCTGAGCTGTTCCTCTTTCAGTCTGAAATGTGAACATTTGGGGATATTTACAAACACTATCATAGAATTGATCAATTTCTCTTCACCTGACACCTGGCGTACATATGCCAAAAATATGGCACACATTTTAAATAATTAGAGCACATTCTATGACCCATACCCATGTCATTTTTCCAGACACTTTTCAAAACTGTCGCGGTACAAATAAATAGTGAATAAAATGTCTGGCTTAAAAAGGCTCTGTCACCAGATTTTGCAACCCCTATCTCCTATTGCAGCAGATCGGCGCTGCAATGTAGATAAGAGTAACGTTTTTTATTTTTTTAAACGAGCATTTTTGGCCAAGTTATGGCCATTTTTATATTTATGTAAATGAGGCTTTCTAAAGTACAACTGGGCGTGTATTGTGTATGTACATCTGGGCGTGTTTACTTCTTTAACTAGCTGGGCGTTGAGAAGAGAAGTGTCATCCACTTCTCTTCAGAACGCCCAGCTTCTGGCAGTGCAGACACACAGCGTGTTCTCGAAAGATCACGTTGTGTCGTCACTCACTTCCTGCCCCAGGTCCTGCATCTTGTCGGACGAGCGAGGACACATCGGCACCAGAGGCTACAGTTGATTCTGCAGCAGCATCGGCGTTTGCAGGTAAGTCGATGTAGCTACTTACCTGCAAACGCTGATGCTGCTGCAGAATCAACTGTAGCCTCTGGTGCCGATGTGTCCTCGCTCGTCCGACACGATGCAGGACCTGGGGCAGGAAGTGAGTGACGTCACAGCGTGATCTCTCGAGAACACGCTGTGTCTGCACTGCCAGAAGCTGGGCGTTGTGAAGAGAAGTGGATGATACTTCTATACACAACGCCCAGCTAGTAAAAGAAGTAAAAACGCCCCGATGTACGCACATAATACACGCCCAGTTGTACTTTAACTGTAAACACGCCCAGTTGTACTTTAGAAAGCCTCATTTACATAAATATAAAAATGGTCATAACTTGGCCAAAAATGCTCGTTTTTAAAAAAAAAACGTTACTCTTATCTCCATTGCAGCGCCGATCTGCTGCAATAGGAGATAGGGGTTGCAAAATCTGGTGACAGAGCCTCTTTAATTTTCTTAGTACATCTCATCTATTGTGTCAAAGAAGGGTGGATTCACACTGCATTTGTGGTTCCCGACATATATGTTAGAGCGTACCTAACTTTTCAGGTGACTTAGAATAAGCGGTTACATGTGTGTACATGAGGAATAATACTATTTCTGGCCCCTATATGACTGGTATTTTGCATTTTTTAGCAGTTTCCCCTCGGCAGGCTCTATCTGTAGTTATCACATTTCTGTGAGCTAGTGGGTGAAGCCTGACTGCTATCATGTCTTCTATTCAGAGCACACAGAGAAGAGGAAAATCTTGCTTTCCTATATCTATCTATCTATCTATCTATCTATCTATCTATCTATCTATCTATCTATCTATCTATCTATCTATCTATCTATCTATCTATCTATCTATCTATCACATATATATATATATAGAAACAGCAGCAGCAGCATGTAGGAGATTATACAGCATTAATGAGCACTGTAGCTAATAATCCAGCACTGGGGTGAGACATAACATTTACCCGCAACATATCTGTCTGTTTCTGTTTCTCTCACTCTGCTTCCCCACCCCTCTCCATAGACTCGTATAGGCAGCACGTATGTGTCTCTTTCACTCCCTGCTGCCTCCTCCTGCTATCTCTTCCCCTCTCCATAGATTTATATGGGCAGTCAGTGAAGTGACACACCCCCACTTTCTGCAGTTCGTTAATTCTGCTCTGTAACTAGGGATGGATTTTGCTTGACAACTTGGGGTAAACTGCAGAGCACAGGAAGGGAAACAACTAGTGGCAGTAACATCACACAGAATTTACATGAATAAAACAGCAAAATTGTAACAGTAAATAAATTACAAAGTTGACATATATTAGGTATACTATTAGATTAGCATAAATTCTTTGAAAACTTAACCCCTTCCTGTGGTAAACAACTTTCAGATTTTAGTTTTCCTTTTTTCCTCCCCACCTTCCAAAAGCCATAACGTCTTCTTTTTTCCGTCGATAAAGTCTTATGAGGGCTTGATGTTTGCGGGACGAGTTGTAGTTTTTCATAGCACCATTTATTTGGCCATATAATCTACTAGCAAACGGGAAAAAAAATCATTTGTGGGGTAGAAAATAAAAAAAAACAGCGATTCCTCCATGGCTTTTTGCACGCCGTTTTTACGGAATTCACTGTGCAATTAAAACAACATGTTAACTTTATTCTGTGGGTCAATATGATTACGGCCATACCAAATATATATAGTTTTTTCTATATTTTACTACTTTTACAAGTAAAAACCTAAGTGTAAAAAAGAAAATTTATTTTGTGTCGCCAAATTCCGAGAGCCATAACTTTTTAATTTTTCCATCGATTTAGTGGTATGAGGGCTTATTTTTTGCGGGATAAGCTGTAGTTTTTAATAATACCATTTTGGTGTACATGCGACGGTTTGATCACTTTTTATTTAATTTTTTGTGGGGGATTAGGTGACCAGAAAATAGAGATTCTGGCGTTTACAATTTTTTTTTTACAGCATTCACCGTGCGTGTTCATTAGGCCCCCATGCAGCCATACAACCATCGCCCCACCGCGATTGTGTTGTGAGGGGCGCGATGATCTGTTAGAGGGGCCGCCCCCCTATTTCTAACAATTTAAATGCTGCGGTCGCTCGAGCGGGATCCTGCTCGTTACTCTGAAGTGTCAGCTGTAACATAAAGCCGACACCGGCATCGTATGGAGCGGGTTCACTCCGTGAGCCCGCTCCATACTTCCCCTACCCGGCTATGACGTAACTGTATATCATATGTCGGGAAGGGGTTACAAGTATCCGTAGGCCCCAGTCCCCGACGAAGGACAAAAGGACACTTATCCGACTGGTATACATCTTTTTTCTGCTGTATGGAATAGCGTCATTGATGTAGTCGATATTGGATATCCTGTTAAAATTATACATCACTGTATATGTTTTTATATAATGGAAGCCCATGGGCGATATATGCCATATATTCCTATACATTTGCAAATGTCGGAGGATTAGGTTGGAGGTATATGTTTATAGTTCCTCCCGACATATAGCTCCAACAAACAAAGCCTAAAAAAATTCAAGCATTTCTTGTGCATGTGTATACCTGGGACCTTTTATTCTACTGGATACCACTATAATGTATAGCACACCTAAGCTTCCTGGATGTTACGGATACTATGCATGTCACATTTATTCTATTCTGTGTTGAAAACAACTTTATTATTTACCATTAAGTTTCTACCACTTCTATGATCTAAAGTAATCAATAAACATTTCATACAACAACAAAACTAAATGTGTCTCCAAACCAGGAAAAAAGCTTTACACAATATTCATGAGTATATATATATATATATTATATATATATATATATATATATATATATATATATATATATATATATATATATATATATATATATATACATACAGTATTATAATACCCTTTCTTTGATCCAAGCAATGTGTGTTACAGATTACATGAAAAAGCGATGTACATGAAATAGATAAAAAGAGGCAAATTACAATAGCTGGTTCGTAAGCCAGGGTAATCATTTAGATAAATAAATAAGAAAAAACAAGTACATCACATGAATATGTAAATGAGAAACAGGAAAATTATTTACAAAGCATTCCCTAAGTTTGTGAACCAGCTGCACATCCGGTAAGAATACAATCAAAGGCACAGCGGTTACAGATCCTGAAGTAGAATAGCATTATTCAGGTCCATTTAGTAATGTGCCTCTAAATTTAATCCAGGGGTCTCACACTATCAAGAACTTATCATGAGTTCACGATTCCCAGTTTTTTTTTATTGCTTCAGTGCTGACAATCCCGGGCCACCTATTGTTTCCTGTCTTACATGATGGCGTATCGTCCCCACACTCATGACACCTGACTGCAGTGGCCAATAATGGCCAGTCACAATGACTTTTGCATGGTGATGTCCAAACAGCTGCACACAATTGTTATTAGTATATCAGTATATTTGATACGTCCTCATGTTCAGTGACAAAACTGAAATGAAGCTGAATCCATATGGGGAGATTATTGTCATTTTATTTCTCACTTAGGAGCCATAGAAGTTAATTTATTTGTGCTCAGAGAACCCTTTTACTAGAGAAAAACAAACAACACTGAATAGAGAAACTCCTGTATATGGGACGCAACAAAGCTGAATGGTGTGACTATAAACTTAATCCATAACATCCGAAGATACAGCCGCAGCATCCACACTTAGAATTGAAGAACTCCCAATTGTAGATCAGTGACAGGTGTAAAAATGAGGGAAACCAATTTTCAATAAAATAGTATTCAAGTTTGATATTTATAGTGAAGATGTACAGTAAACACTTCCCGTTCACAAGAAATGTATCTGGTTTACACCTCAAGTGAAAAATAGAAGAAACCTTGGTCTTCCACCCCCCCCCCCCTGTGTTTTCTATGGGCTTTATCTACTAGAACATACAGTAAGTTGCGTAACTTTCTCTGTAACAGCCATAGCGACTGCTACGGTGCCCCCGCGACACGAGGGGGCCCGTGCCGCCCGCCAGCACGGGGCCCCCCATTCCTGGTGGTGCCGCTAGTAGCCGCTATCGCTGCTACAGCAGTAGCGACGCCACATTCAATAGTATCTGCGTACTATACCTACCAACCATCCCGGATTCAGCAGGTTGTGTCCAGCTGTCCCGGGCTGCCAGGGGCAGGTCCCGCTGTCAACTGTATCTGCATCCTCAGGACGCAGATACAGTTGAACCCATTTCTGAAGCAGGGAACCATCAGCTCCCTGCTTCAGAATTCATTCAAAGCGGAGGAGCAAAGGGAGCTCCTCCGCTCGCTGAGGACTCACCGGGCACAGCGCTACTTTAAGCGCTGTGCTCGGGGAAGCCCTTGCCGTCACTGTCCATATATGGGCAGTGACGTCAGTGGCTACTCCTTGAGCGGAATCCCCGTTGCCGATGATCTGGCTTGCGATTCCACTCTTAGAGGAAACCCCTGAGTCCACTGTCCATATATGGACATTGACGTCAGGGGCTCCTACTGGAGCGAAATCCCCGGGCAGAGTTGGAAACAGGGATTCCGCCCTTAGGAGTAGCCGCTGATGTCACTATCCATATATGGAAAGTGACATCAGGGCTTCCCTTTAGGAGCGGAATCCCCGGCCTAGGCTCTGGCTGGGGATTCCACTCCTAGAGGGAGTCCCAATGGTGCTATCTACAGGGGGGGGGTGCTATCTACATGGACACTGTGGCACTATATAAGGGCACTATCTACAGGGAACACTGTGGTGCTATCTACATGGGCACTATCTATATGGGCACTGTGTCACTATCTACAAGGGCACTGGCACTGGGGGCAGCCATGGGGGCATTATTCTGTATAAGGGCAGGTAGGGGGCATTATACTGTATGGGGCAGCTATGAGGGCATTATGCTGTATGGGGGCAGCTATAGGGGCATTATGCTGTATGGGGGCAGCTTTGGGGGCATTAAGCTGTATGGGGCAGCAATGGGGCATTATACTGTATGGGGCAGCTATGGGGGAATTATACTGTATGGGGCATGATACTGAATGGGGCATCTATGGGGGCATTATGCTGTATGGGGCAGCTATGGGGCATTATGCTTTATGGGGGAATTTGTTTGGGAATTATACTGCATGAGGGCATCTGTATGGGTATTATACTGCATGAGTGAATCTGTGTGGGCATTATACTGTAGGGGGCATTTGTGTGGGCATTATACTGTATGGGGGCATTTGTGTTGGCTTTATACTGTATGGGTGCATCTATGGGGCATTATACTGTATGTTGGCAGCTATGGGGGCATTATACTGTATGGTGGCAGCTAGGGGGGCATTGTACTGTATGATGGCAACTATGGGGGCATTATATTGTGTGGGGGCAGCTATTTGGTATTATACTGAGTGGGAGGCACTATGGGAGCATGATACTGTGTGAGCTGAACTGGGTGTGTATGGGTGGGGATTGGGTTGGGTTTAAAGCATGGCTTAAAGAGGCTCTGTCACCAGTTTATAAGTGCAGTATCTCCTACCTAATCTGATCGGCGCTGTAAAGTAGATAACAAGTGTTTTTTATTTTGAAAAACGATTACTTTTGAGCAAGTTATGACCAATTTTTGATTTATGCTAATTAGTTCTTAATGACCAACTGTTTTTTTTTTAAAACTTTTTACCAAGTGGGTGTTTTGAAGAGAAGTGTATGACGCTGACCAATCAGCGTCATACACTTCTCTTCCTTCATGCCCAGCTTGTTTCACTGCACAGCATGATCTCGCAAGATCACGCTGTGACTGGACTTCCTCCCACAGGTCCTTCATCGGAATTAAATTATAAAAACATAGTTACATAGTTACAGTTAATTATGCAATTTTCTATTTAATAGTTTTTTGTTTATAAACGAAGGACTTTCTCTGTTTACTATTATACTTGATGAATGAATACAAAATGACCAAAGTTCTGTCCCTGAAATTTCCAATATGTAATCCTGAGTTCAAATTCAACCTAGGACAACATCTACATGGAGTTTGTTCATCCCGGTTTTTTTTTTTTTTTTTTTCTCACTACAAAAACATACAGATAGAATAATTGATTTCCTATGAAATTGGTCCTAGTTTGTGTGTATGTGAGATAGGGAATGATATGAGGCATGGACTGACGTGAATGATGACAATCTCTATATTGCACTGATAAATATGTCGGTGCCATTTAAAGAGGCTCTGTCACCAGATTTTGCAACCCCTATCTCCTATTGCAGCAGATCGGCGCTGCAATGTAGATAAGAGTTACGTTTTTTGTTTTTTTTTAAAACGAGCATTTTTGCCCAAGTTATGGCCATTTTTATATTTATGTAAATGAGGCTTTCTAAAGTACAACTGGGCGTGTATTATGTGTGTTACATCGGGCGTTTTTACTTCTTTTACTAGCTGGGCGTTGTGTATAGAAGTATCATCCACTTCTCTAAACAACGCCCAGCTTCTGGCAGTGCAGACACACAGCATGTTCTCGAGAGATCACGCTGTGACGTCACTCACTTTCTGCCCCAGGTCCTGCATCGTGTCGGACGAGCGAGGACACATCGGCACCAGAGGCTACAGTTGATTCTGCAGCAGCATCGGCGTTTGCAGGTAAGTCGATGTATCTACTTACCTGCAAACGCTGATGCTGCTGCAGAATCAACTGTAGCCTCTGGTGCCGATGTGGCCGACACGATGCAGGACCTGGGGCAGGAAGTGAGTGACGTCACAACGTGATCTCTCGAGAACACGCTGTGTCTTTGAACTGCCAGAAGCTGGGCGTTGTGAAGAGAAGTGGATGATACTTCTATTCACAACGCCCAGCTAGTAAAAGAAGTGAAAACGCCCCGATGTAACGAACACAATACACGCCCAGTTGTACTTTTACTTTAAACACGCCCAGTTGTACTTTAGAAAGCCTCATTTACATAAATATAAAAATGGTCATAACTTGGCCAAAAATGCTCGTTTTAAAAAAACAAAAAACGTAACTCTTATCTCCATTGCAGCGCCGATCTGCTGCAATAGGAGATAGGGGTTGCAAAATCTGGTGACAGAGCCTCTTTAAGCAACGTAAAAAAATCAATAACATATACAGATGTAGTCAAGTTTATCTTGACTGTGATAACCTGCTGCAGCATGGTATCACACAACAAATCCATTGGAAGATCATTGAAAAAGTCAAGTTAAAGTTTCTCTTCACAGTGTATTTAATGCAGAAGAGTCAAAATAAAGATGGATACATCTGTAGAAGGATCGCTTCCTACTGACCACATATAAGGCATTCCCTAAGGTTTGCTTTTTACTATAAAAGACCTTAATATAATAATATTAAATATAAAGTCTAATTTTGCTTGTTATTATTTTGCATTATAAAAAGTAAACCTTAACAGTAAATAAATACATAAACAGATTGTAAATTTGATGCTTTACATATGCCAATATTCAAGTAATACATTATGTTTGAAGTATAAAACAGTCTAAAGTAGAAATTTGCTGGACATAAGGCTTCATTGCTCCAGGCCTTGAGCTCATATGTTTTGAAGCTGCTTATCATGTGGAACATATTGAATCAGGCTGCAACAATGTGCTACTTCAGCTGTTGGCTATCACCACTGCTAATAATAATGTTCAGCCACATAGACAGACCTTATTGGCACAGCATTCCTTGGTCCTGATTTCAACGTATTCTTCCAGCTATCCATTTCTTTTTCTTTGGCAGACCATTACCTTGAGACCTGATATTATTTCTGAAATACTGCACGACTATAATCTTACATTTTACAGATTACACATATCATTTTTATCCCCAAAAAATGAAGAGATGGACCCTATTTCACTTTTGTTTAATAAATGCAATAACTGTTGTATGAAAATAATGTAATCTTATCCATCTGTCACTGTAGAGCCAACGACACTGTGCTACGTGATTTCTATATGGTTTAAGAAGACACAAGGTGTGGGATTGAGGAAGGAACAATTGTGTAGGATGTAGAAGACAAATACAATGATTAATTCATTGCCAATCTCTCTAGAAGCACATCGCCTTTTCAAATATATTAAGACTAGGTTGGGATTATGCCCTAGATCAGAAATCCACAGTGGTTTTCATGTGAGAGTCAGGTTCCAACCGGAAAAGTCATTGTGGCCCACAATACCTTGTAGACCACAATACTTCCCGTTTAGTTCAAATACACTCGGGCAGATGTAACACTGAATTTTTTTATTTTTGGGTTCACTTGTAAATGTCACCTACATGGTTTTTTTTTGTAGGTATAATAGGGAACCAATCCCAGTTTTCCAACTCTTTCTCCTCTTTGGGATCCATTTCAGTGAATATTCAAAAGTACACCATTTTGGTCAGCTTTCCTTCGCAATCATTTGAGAATAAGACCAATAGCAGGGTTTCTCAACGATTGTGCCTTCCCGACCAATGTGTCGGCATTACACACTGTTTGAACACAACATTAAGCTGGCAATACACTTTATATAGGTGTTGGCTGAATGCTCGACAGCTATTTCTACTGCCATATATGCGTGCATGCATGTGTTCTCTATAGGGAGAAGGGAGTTAGCTGCTGCCAGACACCAGATAAAAAAAAAAATCTATCTTTAGCATAGATAGATAGATAGATAGATAGATAGATAGATAGATAGATAGATAGATAGACCCCATTGAGTAGGGTTGAAACGTCGCAAGGGGTGATTAAAGTGATCCTATCTATCACTGAATTTGGAGTGCTGTCTTGTCTTTTGGAATTGTTGAAAGATAGATAGATAGATAGATAGATAGATAGATAGATAGATAGATAGATAGATAGATAGATAGATAGATAGATAGATAGATAGATGATAGATAGATGGATATGAGATAGATAGATAGATAGGCTCTAGAGGACAGAGCTGAAATTTTGCACAGGGGGCAATAAAAGTACCCTTTTTTCACATTTATTGCGGAGTGCTGCCTATTTTTTGAATATTATCAAGTTTGGAGCGTGGTCTGTTCCTGAGGATTTGCACCCACCATACACCGGTGCTGCTAGATATATTTGTTCATCTAGATAGATAGATAGATAGATAGATAGATAGATAGATAGATAGATAGATAGATAGATAGATAGATAGATAGATAGATAGATAGATAGATAGATAGATAGATATGAGATAGATAGATATTAGATAGATAGATAGATAGATAGATAGATAGATAGATAGATAGATAGATAGATAGATAGATAGATAGATAGATAGATAGATAGATACCCATCAATGCAAAGAAAACCAACATCATGGTGTTCCAGAGGAGAAACTCAAAATCCCCCAGGAACCCGACCTTCACACTAAATAACGCCACACTCACAGTGACCGACAGGTACACTTACCTGGGCATAGAAATCAACCAATCAGGAAGCTTTAAACAAGCCATAGAGATGCTGAAAGACAAGGCGTGCAAAACCTTCTATGCCATCAGAAGAAAACTCTATCATCTCAAACCACCAGTAACGGTCTGGCTGAAAATCTTTGACTCCATCATCTCCCCAATCCTCCTGTATGCCAGTGAAGTCTGGGGTCTGGACACATACCCAGACTGGTCAAGGTGGGATTCCAGCCCAACAGAAATTTTACACCTAGAATTCTGCAAACACCTTCTCCAAGTCCATCGGAGCACCACAAATAGTGCCTGTCGGGCAGAACTGGGCAGATTCCCACTACACCTCACAATCCAGAAGAGGGCGCTATCATTCTGGGCCCATCTACACAGCAGCAGGCAAAGTTCCTATCACCATAAAGCCCTGCTACACCAAGGGGTCCCAGGTAAACCAGGCCCCCCAGAACATCTCACCCTGACCCGGCCTGAAAATGCCACTCAGCGCGGCCTCACAAAAGCCGAAATCAAGGAGACAATAAACAAAGGCCAAGAGGAGTATATCAGTGACTGGAGGAACGACATAAAGACATCCCAGAAACTGACAATATACCGGAGTCTACAGAGACAATATAAACTGGCGCCATATCTGGAGAAACTGCCAAACCCCAGAGACAGACAGATTCTGAGCCGCTACAGACTGAGCGCCCACAACCTGCTCATCGGATCCGGGCGCCACAGACAAAACTACAAGCCCAGGGAGAGCCGACTGTGCCAACAGTGCGACCAGGAGGCCGTGGAGGATGAGGCCCACTTCCTGCTACACTGCTCCAAATACTCAGCAGTGAGGGACACTCACTTCAGGAGACTCTCTGATCTCTTACCGGACTTCAGCTCCATGGAAGAGGAAGAGAAACTCTACATCCTACTGGGTGAAGAGGAAACCACAGTGGGCATAGCGGCACAATATGTCACAGAATGCCATAGACTGAGAGAGACATGATATGCCATGGACTTGTATAACCCCGACCCTAGATGTGTCCCTATCCTCCAATCCCTCAGTCCCTACCCCTCATTCCCTTACTTCTTACTTGCTTTGGCAATGCTAATATGTATTTGGTCCTGCCAATAAAGCTTCTTTGAATTGAATTGAACTGAATTGATAGATAGATAGATAGATAGATAGATAGATAGATAGATAGATAGATAGATAGATAGATAGATAGATAGATAGATAGATAGATAGATAGATAGATAGATAGATAGATAGATAGATAGATAGATATGAGATAGATAGATAGATAGATAGATAGATAGATAGATAGATAGATAGATAGATAGATAGGTAGATAGATAGATAGATAGATAGATAGATAGATAGATAGATAGATAGATAGATAGATAGATAGATAGATAGATAGATAGATAGATACTGTAGATAGAATTTAAATGTCTAAATATATTTATACCAGGACGTCTATGCTGTCACTACCACATAGTCATTAAAGTTTTTCAAGTGGGATTAGTTATTAATAGAAAATGATTCAGCAAATATATTTTTTAGCTATTTAATTGATAGATTTTTTTCATATTTCACATATTCCTTCCCTAGGTTGGGGAGTGCAAATGGTTTAGCAGCCGCATGGAAACCTGTAAATGCTATCATATTCGATGTATGTGCCAACTTTGAAGAAAGAGACACTTCATCTCCAACGTTTTGTCACTGTCATTTCCCACTAGGGAGCTGAGATTGATGGGAACAGCTGAAGTTGCTGCTGTTACAGTGATCCTGCTCGTGGTGACATTTGTGAAGGCTTTAGACTGGATTGTGTATCATGTTCTCTTACTGATGTCACTTATGTCTGTTAAGTTACTACCCATATGGGCAGCCGGCATTGACATCATAGGAAGATGAGGTTAACTAGCTGATAACCTATGATGTGTTAGACTGTTGTATAAAATCAGCCAATATTCTTACAGCAAGACTGACTCGGTGTTCATCTGTCAAAGGGCATCAAAAAAGTTGGTTTATAACTGTGTGAATGTGATATGTAGAAGGACACCGGCTAAATATATTTCTACTGTTGGGGGAAGGAAGAGAGAATGTCTATAAAAACATTTTCCTGCTATTGGCTTTGCTTTATATAAACTATAAGCCTTCTGTCTAAAGGTAAATTCCATTTCGCATTATTAAATATAACATTTCCCATATTATATATGAAGGACATACCTGATTTCCAATTTGTATCAAAATAAATACATCTAAAAATATAATCAAACTATATGTAAAAAGGTAAACTATTAAAGTGGTTGTCATGACATGTCAATCATCCGTCAGCTGTGACGACAACGAAGTACAAGGAGGTCGTCGTCCAAATGAAAGTAGAGAGGTGGCAATGAATGCACTTACTATCACTCATAGGTTATTATAACTCCTATTTATTTCAATAGAGAGGGACCACTTATTTCTGGAATCAGTGGAGGTCCCATTTCCACGATTTTATTTTCCTACATTTTTACATGTCCTATAGTCTTTCCAAGTGATTTTAATGAAAACTCTTTTAATTTAGATACACGAGGAAACAAAAAACCTGAATTACTGCTGGTATTCTGTGATCGTCAAGTATATATATATATATATATATATATATATATATATATATATATATATATATATATACAGGTATATAAATAAAATATGTTTGTAAAGGGAATAAACACACAGTATCAGACATTATAGGTTCATGGTAGACTTGGGCTTTGTTCACATATATGTTGTGGCTTCCATTTATAAAGGAAGCCATGATTTTGTGCCGGACTTTCATACAACAGACCCCAATGCCGCTCGACAGACCCAAATTAATTATAATGCAACGCTATTGTTGCCAACAAAGCTGACGGAATTGCCAAATCTGACAAAGCTTCCAAAGCCTAAGATATGTCATCAGCAAAATAATCCTGACAAATATATTCAGATGTCAGCATCTATACACAAAAAATGTGCTCATATGTTGATTTTGGAGTTTACATTTCTTGTTTGCCAGCACATAGCAGTCAATATGTTTTATAATGTTTCTAATATTTGAATATAAAACTCGGCGGTGCTTACAGTATGTATTAATATTTCATTGCTCACTGCCAGTATCACTAGAGTAATCTTTCAAATATTATCTAGTCAGAGTCAAGAACACTACTGTTACCTTTGGCAGGGGCCTTTTTCTCTGCTTTTTCCTTTACTTCAGGCTTTGGTCTTTGAATTTCTAAAATACAAAATATGTTTTGGGTTGAGCTTTGATTTTATCCCAGTTAGACAAGGGCTAGACTACACAGCGGTATGAATTACAAGCTAAATTCATTGACTTTACAATGGAAAACGTTAAAAAAATTGTCTGAGATCAGAAGATCTTCCAGAAAAACAGCGCCAATTTTATCCATATGCTGTGTTTGGTGTAGCAGCTCAGCAACATTCAGGCCTCGTTGACTTGAATGGGGCTGAGCTGCTATTCCAGACATAGCCTTTCGACAAGAGTGAAACTGTTTCCGGATAAAAAATACATGTATTTATAATAGGTTGCACATATAGCTCATTCTAAACTTTTTTTTTTAATGAATCTATTCTTTTATGTCAATTTCCAATTAAATATGTGAGTGTTGCATATTTACCGTTGCCAATAATACTGTAAGTGAAGTAGATAAAAACCATTGTGGTGTCTGCTAGATTTAGAGTGTGGTTCAGACTGCATGCTGCATTAACTTTTTTTGTCTACTGTCACTGTAAAAGATTGAGCACCCAGCATTTTCTCATCCCTAATCCAGGATGCGGAACAGCATCCATTTCCAGTAAGATGGAGTTTGGAAACATGCCTCGCATCGCTCTATTAGGAATCGTTGATTCAATTCTGGTAAGTACATAACATAAAATAATTTTATTGCAGCTATTACCAGGGTCAGCTTATCAGAGTTGATATAAATTAATAAAAAAACGAAGTAGTTGGGATGTACTTTTATACTTTCAGATGTCATTAGTATATTGCTTACTAAAACAAAACATACCTGGTGGCATTTACAAAAAAAGTATAAAAAGTATTTTGCTACTAGGTTTTATCTAACTGAAAATGCTGCAGACATCATATGTGATTTTGATTTTCCAATTTGCATGGGATGCATGGGAGGTGTGGGTGTTTTTGAGAAGCTCTACTAGAACATGACCTGCCCCCGAAATTCAAAAAAAACAAAAAACACTCTCAGGGGCGTAACTAGGAAAGACTGGGCCCCATAGCAAACTTTTGACTGGGGCCCCCCCTCCCCTGGGTGTCACACAACCCCCCCCCCTTGTAGATAGTGCCTTTTTTACAGCCCCCCCCTGTAGATAACGCCATACAGCCCCCCCTCTGTAGATAGCGCCATACATCCCCCTGTAGAGAACGTCATACAGCCCCCCTGTAGATAACGCCATACAGCCCCCTGTAGATAACGCCATACAGCCCCCCCTGCAGAGAACTCCATACAGCCCCGCCTGTAGAGAACGCCATACAGCCCCCCCCTGTAGGGAACGCCATACAGCCCCCCCTGTAGAGAACGCCATAGAGCCCCCCCTGTAGGGAACACCATACAGCTCCCCCCCTGTAGGGAACGCCATACAGCCACCCCCCCTGTAGGGAACGCCATACAGCGTTCCCCCCCCCCTGTAGGGAACGCCATACAGCGTCACCCCTCTCAAAAAAATGCGACCTACAGTGTGTCCTACAAAATACATGTATCCCCTCTCCACAGGATCTCCACAGGAGAGGGGATACATGTGTGATCGCTGGCAGCAATAGGGAGAACGGGGGACTGAAAGTCCCCTGAACTTCTCCATGACTAACCTCTGACTTCCGGCGTCTGCGCAGCTCAATAAAAATGAAAGGAGCGCTGGTCACGCATGCGCACAAGCGCGCCCGGTGCTCCATTCATTTCTACGGAGCTGCCGACACAGATCCCGGAAGTCCGAGGTTTGTGATGGAGAACTTCAGGAGGCTTTCAGTCCCCCGTTCTCCCTATCAATGCCAGCGATCACACATGTATCCCCTGTCCTGTGGAGAGGGGGGGGGGGGGGATACATGTCCTGTGGAGATCCTGTGGAGAGGGGATACATGTCCTGTGGAGAGGGGGGGATACGTGTCCTGTGGAGAGGGGGGGGGGATACGTGTCTTTTGCTCTATTTTGCGCCTTCAGGACCAGACACCGTTTAGCCATTTTTAGCACGTGTTAGTTAAATTGCTATAACTTTTTTATTTGTTGGGCTAACGACGTGATTTTTGCGAAGTTTTTTCCGTAGACAATGCAGGTTTCATTTTTTATCGTTTTTATACACACCTTTTTTGCTATTTTAGAATTTTTATTCATAAAGTTTGAAAATAATAGTAAAAAAATAAGCTTTTTTACATTTCAGCTATTTATTTTTTGGTAATAACATAGTTTTACCCTAAAATAGACCTTTTATTTGTGATCGTCATTGTCTACCGTAAATTTTTATATATTACATGTCTATATTAGGGTAATTGGGTCAGCGCTAGCGTTACAACAATGATTGGCGGGGGGAACGGTATTTTTTTTGGCGTGGGTATTTTATGTGTATTTATTATTTATATTTTTTTTGCACTTTACTTTATTCTTTTTTTATTACTATGGTCTGTCCCCCAAAGGTCAAAGAAGACCTTTGGGGAACTTTATATATATTTTTTCTTTCTTTTACACCATGTTTTTCCACTGTAACTGGAGCTGCACAGCAGCCCCAGTTACAAGGGAAATCAGCCCTCTCATAGTGACGATTGTCACTAATAGGGCTGTGCTGGGTCTAGTAAGACCCAGCAGCAGTCTGTCAGTAACGGCACCCGGCGATCATGTGACCAGTCACATGATCACCGGGAGGAATAGAGACAGCGCCGCTGCTGCTGTCTCTATTCCTGTACACAGCGCGCATTAAGCGCTGTGTACAAGTGATCGGAGAAGACAGAAGCAGCGAAAGCTGCTTCTATCCTCTCCTCAGGGTCCCCGGCAGTCACTGACAGCCGGAGACCCGACATTCAGCTGCCCGATCGCGTGGGCAGCAAGTTAAAACCCGAACCGTAGAAAGTCTATGGCTCGGGTTTTAAGGACCCTGACCGCTGGCCGTAAAAATACAGTCAGCGGTCGGGAACCAGTTAATGGCAGAGCGGGGAGATACCTCCCTGCTCTGCCGTAGTGTTCAGTGGCGTCCCGCTGTAGCAGCCATAGCGGCTGCTAGCGGAGCCTCCGGCCATGGTGGGGGCCCGTGCCGGCGGGCGACACGGGCCCCCTCATGCTGCGGGCCCCGTAGCAGCCGCTACTGCGGTAGTTACGCCACTGAACACTCTCCAGCTTGCCTGGAGTTTAAAGCACCCAGTGCCAACCTTGGACGCCTGTCAGACACTTCCAGGTTACTCAGTTTCAAGGGGCCTCTACAGGACTTTAGCATTAATGGCCTATTATCAATGTTCAGTTGGTGGGGATTTGACCTCTCTTGATTGGGACAAGGTGCAGCACGAAGCACGGCCGCTCTTACAGATGAGCCACTGTGCCTGTGTAAGCAATTATGGGAACATTGTACTGATCGGTGGAGGTCCTGAAGGTCGACCCTCAAAGATAAAACATTGATGGCCATTCTAAGTATAGGCCATCAATGTTAAAGTACCAGAGAACCCCTACATGTCATACACATCACACACATATTTTGATTCTATAGTATTTTATTATTTGATCAATGGGTGTCACTGTTATTTGGATACTTCCTAGCACCATTGTTTGGGCACCTTTTATGGAGGTTTTCTTCAGGCACTTTTAAGTAATGCATAGCACTGTGATTTGAGCTAGTAGAGTCATATAATATATAAGAAGCGTTAAAAATTCACCCTGGTGCCCAAAATGCAAGTTTCCATGTGCTCTGTACACTAAAGGTCCTTAAAACCACAGGAAATAACAAAATGGCTGCATGTTACTGGGCTGTACAGGAGAAGATGCCAAAAACAATGTCCCGTTCTCTGATATCACTTAATTCTCTGCAGCTATTGGCTGAAGCTGCACCTCACAGACTTCCTGCTCTGCCCACACCCTGCATTTGCTCTTCACATAATACTGGTAGTAATGAGAGCTCTCAACCCCATTTTAACAACTTTTTCCTGTATTTGGACCAGAAAATAGAGAAAATGACCTGAATGAGAGAAGAGAGCTCTCAGTGTCACCAGTATTATGTACTGAGTGCAGGCAGGGGGTGAGCAGAGCAGGATCTCTGTGCAACGCAGCGAACTGAGTGATGCCAGAGGGAGGCATTATTTTTGCAGGTTCTGCTGTATTGACCTTTAACATAAAGCAGTGTTTGGTACTGTATTTCCTTAAAAGCTTGGTTTTTAGGGGAACCAGAGTGAAATTATTAAATTACCCATAGTAGCTTCATTTTACTAATAAAGAAAATTTGGCCAGAGATTTACTTAAATTTATTTTTTCAAACCATGAATCTCATTAATATCATATCATCCATGTTTTTGTAATTCTTTCAGTTTTAGATTGCGTTATTCTACCTAGTAAAGAAAGTTAAGAGACACTGGCAACTTCGGACTGAGATGGCTTCCTGTAACAGAAAGTAGGAACATAAGGCTGGGTTCACACGACCATGTTACGTCCGTAATGGACGGAACGTATTTCGGCCGGAAGTCCCGGACCGAACACACTGCAGGGAGCCGGGCTCCTAGCATCATAGTTATGTACAATGCTAGGAGTCCCTGCCTCGCTGCAGGACAACTGTCCCGTACTGAAAACAAGATTACAGTACTGGACAGTTGTCCCGCAGCGAGGCAGGGACTCCTAGCATCGTACATAACTATGATGCTAGGAGCCCGGCTCCCAGCACTGTGTTCGGTCCGGGATTAGCGGCCGAAATACGTTCCGTCCATTACGGATGTAATGTGCTCGTGTGAACCCAGCCTAATTGTTGCGCTCAACCAGTGTCTATGTGATGCAGTGTAAAGAGAATGTAACCTTTCTCCTTCAATTTTTGGAATAATAGGCAGATCAGTTGCCTTCAAGACAAACCACATCAGAGTCTTTGCACAGATGATTAAAGCTCTTACTATAAAAAAAAAAACATATACGTAGGTAGACATAGTGCGATCTACTTGTAGCCAATCAGAGGACTCTGTGTTTATTAGGGTGGATTCACTCGTGGCAGACTTTGATGCAGACATTTCTGAAAATCAGCTCAATTCCTCTAAATGGAACTTGCAGAAACAGCCTTATTTAGATGAATGGAACTGGTTTTCATTCGGAGAGAGTTCTGCAACAAAATTTATCACGTGTGAATCCACCTTTAGGGCAAGGACCCACGTAGCGGAATTGCTCTGGAATTCCGCTGCGGACACTCTGCAGCGTTAATCCGCAGTGGACCCGTTTCTCCATTGCCTTCCACTGCTTTTTAGTAGTGTTCGTTTAGACGATGCGGAAAATTCCGCTGCGGAGCATAGGCTGCGGTGCAGAATTTGGTGTCTGCAGCATACAATGGTTGTTGCGGACGTGTGGTGGACTGTTTGCGGACTCATTGCAGAATTTCTCCATTGACTTCAATGGAGATTCTAAGTTCCGCAATGAAGTCCGCAGATGTAATGCAGATGTTATGTGTGCTGCGGAACGTATTGGTTTTTTAACTTGACATTTCTTCATTCTGGCTGGACCTATGTATTTCTAGGTCTACAGCCAGACTGAGGAAGTCAATGGGGCTCCCATAATTACGGGTGGCTACGTGTGTGCACCCATAATTACGGGAGCGTTGCTAGGCGACGTCAGTAAATAGTCACTGTCCAGGGTGCTGAAAGAATTAAGCGATCGGCAGTAACTGTTTCAGCACCCTGGACAGTGACTACCGATCACAATATACAGCAACCTGTAAAAAAAATAGAAGTTCATACTTACTGAGAATTCCCTGCTTCTTCCTCCAGTGTGGTTTCCCAGGATAACGTTTCAGTCTAAGTGACGACTGCAGCCAATCACAGGCTGCAGCGGTCACATGGACTGCCGCGTCATCCAGGGAGGTCGGGCTGGATGCCGAAAGAGGGACGCGTCACCAAGACAACGGCTGGTAAGTATGAAATTCGTTTACTTTCACTAGGGAAAGTGCTGTCCCTTCTCTCTATCCTGCACTGATAGAGAGAAGGGAAGAACTTTCACCTCAATACGCAGCGGCCAGTCCGCATCAATTTATTGCCCATTTTGGGCAGATCCGCAACAGAATCTGCAGCGCAGATTCTGTGCGGCATTGATGCAGACAGTTGCGGAAGAAATACGCCACGTGTGGTCATGCCCTTATATTCACAAACATCAGCTTAAAACACATGTACATCAATAAGGGTCCAGCCATGCACTGCACAACTCGAGTTTTGCCTGAACAGAAGCTCTGGAAGTAGCCTGATCAGGCGAAACTCGAGTTGGGCGATACATGCCGGATACAGCGGGGTCTTTATATATATATATATATATATATATATATATATATATATATATATGCATACAGATGTAGCCATATATATCTTGACTTTTAACGCATTAAATACACAGTGGCTAGATCCTTTATCTTGACTTTTTCAATGACTTTTCAATGGCTTTTGTTTTGTGATATCACACTGCAGCAAGTTATCAGTCAAGATAAACGTGGCTACATCTGTACATGTATTTTGAACTGATGTTCGTCAGTATAACATACACCGATTTTAAAGTCCTCTGAGGTCACAAGTGGATTACACTATGTTTCCCTATATGTTTTTTCTTTAATAGTAAGAGCATTATATCAACTGTGAGAAGTGTCTGGTGCGGTTTGGCTTGGAGGCAAATTATTTATTTGCACACTGACCCATGTTGGAATAGAAGGAATCCTTTGGTTGAATTCCTTGTGTTTTTTTGCTATAAATATATATCTATATATAGCAGTCACTTTAGAATATCCAAGATTAACATTTCACTTCCCAGCTTATTTAGAAGGAAAATTTATTTTCTTGGCATTAGTTTATATAGAGCTGACATTATGAAATCAGGAAGTTCCTCTCTATAGCTGCTCCTGTCAGACATTCCTCTATGTGATATTTACATATAGATAAAGCCTAAAGGTAGGCAGGAAGAAATCCTTCTCATATGATACTGACATTTGCAAAATGCTTTCTTAGGCTGGGTTCACACAGAGTTTTTTGCAGGCATAAAAGTGCCGCGGACAAAAAACGCTGCAAAATACGTTTTCTCTGCCTCCCATTGATGTCAATGGGAGGTCAGACGTAAACGGCCGAAGATAGGGCATTTCGCTTCTTTTTCCCGCGAGATGTTTTTTTCCGCTCGTGGGAAAAAAACACCTCCGCATCCCATTGAAATCAAGGGGAGTCATTTTCCGCCGTTTTTGTCACGTTTTCCTACGTGGTTTCCGCAACAAAAAGGGTATAAAAAAACTCAGTGTGAACTGTCCCTTATATTTATATACATACCTTTGTGTTTTGCCTTTTCAACTTTTTCTTCTTTCACAGGCTTTTCTTTAGGGTGAACTGAAAAATACAAAAGTAACAAAATTTACAGCTATAAGTATCACTGTTTACATGTCTATGTTTCATATGCATGAAATTATTATTATTATTAATAATAATAATAATAATAATAATAATAATAATATAAGTATTGCCTGAATAGCTATATATTATAAAATGTACACAACACCTTAAAAGGCTATGTAGACCTTTGAGCTTAATATATAGATTATTATTATTATTATTTTTTTTAATAAAACAATGTTTTATGCGATTTTAACCACTTAAGGACATGGCCAATTTTGGCCTTGAGGACAGAACAATTTTTTTTATATTTCCCTCTTTGCATCCCGACGCTCATAACTTTTTTATTTTTTTTGTACGACGTAGTTGTATGAGACTTTGTTTTTTTGCGGGACGAGTTGTACTTTATGTAGGTACAATTATTTGTACAACTACATTATCGTTTAATTTCTATGCATTTTTATTTTGGCGAAAATGCATAAAAAACGCAGTTCCTTTGTTTTAATATTTTTTTTTTACACCATACACCGATCATCATAAATAATGTTATACATTTGTTGTTTAGGTTGTTATGGTCGTGGCGATACCAAATATGTCTATTATTTCATGTTTTGCGACTTATATTTAAAAAAGTTGATTTATTATAAAAAATGTGTTTGTGTATTTTTTTTACTTTTTATTTATTTATCATTATTTTTTTTTACATTCATCTGACAGAAACATCTGCAACAATATGGTGTTTCAATTTAATTTACTAAAAAAGTAATATAAAAAACCAAATCAGTCTGGTCAAGAAATGTATACAGAAGTCATTATACGCATATAAAGCACTATATTATTGGCACCTGGGTATGTTTGAGTTTGTAAACACCTGCAACTAGGACAGTCTACTTTACAACGGGGCAGCTAATAAGGCTAATGGATGCAATTGTGGCCATTAAATATTCTCGTTTTTATCCTTTCCTCCTGAGGTATTAATAAGGGCATGACCACACATGGCGGAATTCCTCCGCAACTGTCCGCATCAATGCCGCACCTAATCCGGGTTGCGGATTACGGCTGCGGATCTGCACAAAATGTGCAGAAAATTGATGCGGACTGGCCGCTGCGGACTGCAGGAAAAGTGCTTCCCTTCTCCCTATTCAGTGCAGGATAGAGAGAAGGGACAGCACTTTCCCTAGTGAAAGTCAAAGAAATTCATACTTACCGCCCGTTGTCTTGGTGACGCGTCCCTCTTTCGGCATCCAGCCCGACCTCCCTGGATGACGCTCCAGTCCATGTGACCGCTGCAGCCTGTGCTTGGCCTGTGATTGGCTGCAGCCGTCACTTACACTGAAACGTCATCCTGGGAGGCCGGACTGGAGACAGACGCAGGGAGTTCTCGGTAAGTATGAACTTATATTTTTTTTTACAGATACATGTATATTGAGATCGGTAGTCACTGTCCCGGGTGCAGAAACAGTTACTGCCGATCGCGTAACTCTTTCAGCACCCTGGACAGTGACTATTTACAGACGTCTCCTAGCAACGCTCCCGTCATTACGGGAGCCCCATTGACTTCCTCAGTCTGGCTGTAGACCTAGAAATACATAGGTCCAGCCAGAATGAAGAAATGTCATGGTAGTAAAAACAATACGCTCCGCAGCACACATAAGATCTGCGGACTTCATTGCGGAATTTTGACTCTCCATTGAAGTCAATGGAGAAATTCCGCCATGAGTCCGCAACCAGTCCGCCACTGCTCCGCAACAGACAGAGCATGCTGCGGACACCAAATTCCGCTCCGCAGCCTATGCTCCGCAGCGGAATTGTACGCATCGTGTAAACGAACACTGCTAAATTAAAGTGAAAGTCAATGGAGAAACGGCTCCGCTGCGGATTAACGCTGCGGAGTGTCCGCAGCGGAATTTAAGTGAAATTCCGCCATGTGTGAACCCGCCCTTAGGTAGCTAAATGTAGCTGCCTTTCCCACTTTGAGAAACAACAGAGCCAAGAGGGATCATATGACACACTTCCCCACAGCCCTGACGCTTAGGTCACAGTAATCTGTAGCATTAACATTGCAGAGTTTCCAACCGGATTTTCATTAACATGCTGTAGAAAATAAATGCAGAAAAGATGTGCGGAAATTGACTTGCGGAGATTCTTAATCTGCGGCATGTCAATTTCTCTTGCGAAAACACTGCAGTCGGAAACTCCCTAGTGTTTCTGCTATGTGTGAACATAGCCTTAAAATGAGGCAAAAGCTATGTTTGTAAAGAGTCAGGAGTCCTTTTTTGCTGCCCTTTAGGCTGGGTACACACGAGCACATTAACGTCCGTAATGGACGGACGTATTTCGGCCGGAAGTCCCGGACCGAACTCAGTGCAGGGAGCCGGGCTCCTAGCATCATAGTTATGTACAATGCTAGGAGTCCCTGCCTCGCTGCAGGACAACTGTTCCGTATTGTAATCATGTTTTCAGTACGGGACAGTAGTTCCACGGAGAGGCAGGGACTCCTAGCATCGTACATAACTATGATGCTAGGAGCCCGGCTCCCTGCACTGAGTTCGGTCCATTACGGACGTTAATGTGCTCGTGTGAACCCAGCCTTAATTTGCATGTTGCTATTCTAACTTGATGTTTCTAGAACAATAGAGCAGGTGTAGGCAAAGAAAAAGTAGCCAAACTTATTTTCTGTAAATATAAATATTGTAAGATTACACCTAACGGCTCAAATCATTTCAGTAATATTCCTTTATCTTGGAGAACTAGAGAGACCAGCAAGATGGAACAGTGCAGCACGGCGTGTGAAAAAAGAACTGATTGCCGATACGAACCTCGTTTGAACGTAAAGTGTAATCTTGCAATTGGCATGTTGGACTTGGGGCAACATTTAACAAGTGCAACTGTGGACATAAGGTCAATACTAATGAGACACCATAAAGAGATACTAAAGTAAATAAAACTTGTCTGGGTGCAATGCAAATCCACCATCTACAACACACAAAACGCAAAGAAAAATGAAGAACGAATGGGAACGGAATAATTCGCAATTTAACCTATGGTGGCGCTACAGGAGAAATGAACACTTGCTGCTGAATTCACCGACAGATTGCAGTTTAATGCTGGGGGGTCACAGCATCGGGACACCCTGTGATCGGCTCATCATTGGGGAACCAAGGTAGATAACCTGGTTAAGATATTCTGTTATTAAGGGACTCATTTCTTTAATAATTCTACAGGGCTGAATAGAATTGCAGGAGAAAGAAGGGCAATTTGATCTTCCTCCAGGTGTATTATTAGAATAATTCCCATTTATAAAGGGATTGATTCTGATAATAGCATTATATTAGAAAATAGCTCAAAATTCAATTCTCTAAAGTACCGCTAATAGCTGAAGCGGCTCCAAACCCGAGCTTCACCTTGAGAAGCATTCATTGTTATTCATTGTTAAATACACATTCATTTACATGCTTAACATTTCATACATTTCTTAACACGTTAAAAGAAATACTACTAAATGATTAATCAGTTATGGTCTTGAATTTTCTTACGCTTTGGTATAGGTTTGACTTGCAATTTTTCATGTTTTTCTTCTCGGTCTATATGAACGACTGAAAAAAAATGAAATAGAATGTAGTCAGATAATGCCCTGAATAATGTACATGGGCTAAAATAAGTAATGAAAAAATAAATGATCCTCTCCTTGTGATGCAGGACGAACAGCTGAGCCAACATTACCTGCTAAATTGCTTTATACATTGCTAGTGCCGGCTATCTTTATACAAAGCCAGGTTTACACAGTGTTATATCAGTACTAGGGTCAGAAGGTGTATCCTGATATATCACAATAAATCAACCAAACGTTTGTTACAAAGTACATGTCATCACTCCTGACATTTCTTTTATAGTAAATAATAGTTTCCCCCATGAAATAACAATTCTGGAGCATCTTTTCTTAGACCTCTACGTTGTGCCGTTCCTTTGTTATTCCTCCTAGAATTTTTTTCTTTTTTTCCTGAGTTGCGATTTTTGCAGCGTAATCACTGTGATTCCGCCACAAAGGTCACAACACATGGCTTTCTGTTGCTGGTTTTGTATCCCCATTGAATTCAATGAGGAAACCCCGCAATAGAAAAGCTTGAAAACTGACATGCTGCGGAATTAAATTACGCACCTCAGGTCAATTTATCAACGTTTTCGCTGCGTTTTTTTTCTGCAGCGCGGGCTTGAGATTTTCAAAATCTCCACTTTGCTGCTACTGTAAATGCTGAGGAATTTCCGCAGAGAATTACGTTGCGGAAATTCTGCAGAGTTTACGCTACGTGGGAACCCGGCCTTAGGCCAGGATCACATATACAGTTTTAATGCAGTTTTTAACTCAGTTTTTATTAGCCAATCACAGGAGTGGATACAAAAGAAAGGAGATACATACATTTTTCCTTATACCTTTTCATCCATTTGGATCCACTTGTGTGATCCTGGCCTAATGCAAAGCTGCACATATGAGTCTTCAGTCCACTCAAGCTACTAAAAAAATAATAATCCATATCTTAAAACTATTAATGAAACTGTAAAATGGGCTTGACTGATGAGGTGTCCCCATCCTGGCTGTTGGTGAGCACAAATAGGAGACAGAGTTGATAGAAATTATCGTATGCTACACAGACCTGTACGAATCTCTGGTTTATTAACATAATTGACCGTTGTGCAAATTTGAATATTATACTGGATTCAGGATATGTATGAAAGATAAATTAAGATATGTTTTTTTAGTATTGACATGGACAATGGTGAGGCTCAGGCACCATGTTTTGGCTGGTATGGCCCCACTAGAAAAAGTCTGAGAAGCCATGGTGTAGATGATCCCTAAACCGGCAGCAGACCATTCACTCAATTGTTTTTCTAATTTGCCATACTGCATATTTTTATGTTTCCGAAATACAGAATCATATTAGTTAATGGAGCAATTCACATATTTTTCACAGCAATATTACCATACAGAGTCCACATAACTAAATGTGCTGTATGCTCCATTAGATTGTGAATGGACAAGGATAAGGCAGTAGAATGGTCAGGTGCAATCTGGGTCAAGAGCTCAATTCGACTACCGAGTATTTACTTCCACTTTATTTCGGAATACTCACGTGTATGAGGCTGGGGCTAAACTGCAATATTTTGTAGCATGACTATCCAGTTTTAACTATGTAGCTACAGTCACAGTCTAGAGAGAAAATTTGAGTTGCATGCAATCTGTTCATTCCTTTGGACTGCACCTGTCACTCAAAAATTTTAAAGATGCGCTATAAAAAGTCACAATGGTGTTTCACCCTCTAAAACAGGTTCCTATTGGTTTCCCTGGTCTTTCTTAAGAACATGTCTTTAAAACCTGCTCATGAAAACATTGGAGACACTGATGAGTATGGACAGAGGAAGATATAATATTGATTTGTCCCTGTAAATTTATGGAATGTACCATTCGTCAACAGTTCAATGTCATCGTTTTTATGCTTTAGTAACACCCTTTTGTATCTCACGATTGTTTACTATGGAAGAACCAGAGGCTATGCTGCGCTCCATTGGTAGACATTTATTCTTCAGTGCCCTTTAAATTTTTTGTTTTGTACCATTAAAAACTAAACATGTCAATATGATTCAAAACAGCTCATTGGAATTTATTAAGGTATTATTTTAATTTATATTTTCCATTATTTGCTCAGCAACATATCCCTAAGTGATGTACACAGAATATTCTGATTTAGATCATTCTTTCACCTTACTGGGGTTCAGGAGCTCACAATCTAATTTCTCTGTGGACGCACACACAGAGTATCAATTTCATAGTAAGAGTTCATACACACTAGCACGGAGTCTTTATGGATCCTTTAAGCATACTGCCTCCCTGCACTGCCGTAAAGGCTCCCCTCGACTGTTTATGGAGACATTCTCACATACAATCGGAATCCGAAGGAGCATGCTACAATTTTTTCTGTTGGATTATCAGAAAATTCTACAGAAAAAAAAACCCTTTGTTTGCCTCCATATGAAATCAGAGGCATACAGAGGTACAGTAGAAGGCAAATGCTACTTTATGTAAGTCCTAAAACGTTTCTGTACAGAGCACTGATATGGCCGTGTTACGTGTACATTAGCTCTAAGCAAAGTATACCTTTAAAGTATGGGAAAGAATTGGCGTAAAAAAGGGTAGGAATTTTAAAATGATAGAGAAAATTACGCCGTTGGTGTTCATCATGTGATTCGTCACAACATTGAATTCCATCTTTCTGCGGAACGGAAATTGGAACCTGTAACGCAGATGTGAACAGCCGACACCCGTAGATGATTATGGGATCTGTTTAGCGTATACGTCATGAACTTTCATGACTATTTCATGATGTATACAATAAACACATGCCATAATAGTCTATGGGTGACGGATGCCACAGTATGGCATATGTCAAAGGCATCTGTTAAACATATACGTCTTGAGCTTTTCAATAGATTTTCATGACATATGCTAAACGGATCCCATAAAATTCTATTGGTGACGGATGCCACTATTAGGCGTCCGTCACAGGTATCCGTCTCATATAGACTATCATGGCTTCAGTTATATATACGTTATGAAAATTTATTGAAATGCTCAAGACATATACGTTTAATGGAAGACTGTGACATATACAAAACAGTGACATTCGTCACCCACAGGCTCTCAAGTTAAAAACAACTTTATTTGTGAGGTCCCATTGTATGGAATAACATAGTCTCCTAAGTTATTCCATAACAATAAAAAAAATATTATACTGGCGTATAAAAGCCCAACGGAGGCTAAAAGGGCACTCTTTTTGCCTCCATTATGCCAATAGAGCCCTACGGACACGCTTAATATGTATGTTGGGAGCTATCCTGGCATGCATGCTAAACGAACAGTGCCTTATGTGATATACTTTAGCCATGAGCATTGTATAAATAGCTCAATAATTATGGTTTGTGCTCATATAATAAAAATACAAAGCTCTATAAGGATGTAGCCATCTTTATCTTGATATCACACAACAAAAGTCATTGAAAAGCCATTGAAAAAGTCAAGATAAAGGATCTTGCCAAGTCAAGATAAAGATGGCTACATCTCTATACTCAGATCCTTGCATTAGTAGTTACTTTTTGGTGTTGTGGATAAGTCTATCGAGGCACTTCTAACGGCCTGCATAACTATGGTCACCAGATGTAGCCATCTTTATCTTGACTCTGATAACTTGCTGCAGCGTGATATCACAGAACTAAAGCCATTGAAAGTCATTGAATACTGTGTATTTAATGTGTTAAAAGTCTAAATTAAGAAGGCTACATCTGTAATGTAAAATAAGTAAAACACATTCATAGAACATTAAACATGCCCTTTCTGCATTTCTCTCATAGGGGAAAGATTTATTTAAAAATGTCATTAATAAATTAATAGTAAATAAATTATTTAATACATTCTGAATTATACTGTTTAAAAGTCATTGTATCGTCATGACAATAAGTTACTCTTTTTATCGCAGTAATCAAAGTCATATTCTGAAATGCCAAATGATCCCCTAGCATGCCCACTGAATGTATGCACAATGGAAATAATAGAAACGCATTTAGAAGTCAATTTCTTTCCTTCTGAGTGTTTTGATATGTCACCTCCTTTATGACAAATGGCTTTAATTTTCTGGTAATCACATCATATTATATTGCTAAGTTGATAAAGAGGATCTCATTTTAAAGAAGACTTACATGCCCAGAGTAAAACATGCAATTTATCCTTATCAACGTGACACATTGTTAATAAATCCTAATATTACCAGCTCGTATTCAGAAAAAAAATGACGGAATATAGAAGCTACCGGGGTAATCTTGGTTGCCTTGGCAACTGAGCAGTTTGTGAAAAGTTTATTACATTATGGAGAGACCGTATATTTTTTAGAGCATGCATTTTATTATTAGAACCCTCATTATGCTGTAGGCATTCACAAAACGCCTCATTTTCCAATGCCTCTCTCGCTTGACCTCATGTCATAGTGTTAGTGTACTTGTTACATTTTATGTCGCTGAGCAAAACAAACATGATAAGGGTTTATGATGAAAAAATAACTCGGAATTAATCAGAATTGTTGTTACATTTTACGGACAAAAGGTGCTCTTAATGTGTCTCCTGGAGAGGATCTCTGTATCTTCCGACAAATCACCTATTCTGCGATGGTTATAAAAACATTCATGGCATAATAACTACTATCTTTTATTTCAGTCGATTTATAACCGTTATATTTCGCACAGTCCTGGTTGGCTGATCAGACCATTCCATGGCTAAGCACTGAACCAAATGTTAAGGAATGATTCCAGAAGGCCTTTTGTGTTTTCAGCCTTGAATACAGAATTGCTTACTGATAACATTCACATGGCTTTATTTTTTTCTAACCATAATCTGTACTCTCACAATTCCATGCACTGCAGCGCAGTAAGGGCACGATCAGACGTGGCAGAATTTTTCCGCTGCAAATGTTGGTGCAGATTTGGTGCAATTACGCAACGAATCTGCAGCACCATTTGCATATTTGACAGGTAATTCAGACGTTACGGATATCACAGCGGACTTGCCACAGATTTCAGTTTTTGCATTGCAAAGGCTCGGCAGTGAAATTCTGCTTCTTCTCCGCATCGTCATGAGCATGCTGCGGAGGGAAAATTCTGCACCGCAGCCTGATTTCCACACAGTTATTTTCTGCAACGTCTGAAGTAACTTTCCTAAAAATGTATAGAAACAAATGTAAAAAACGGCTGCTGCAGAATTCCACTGCGGACTGTCCGCAGCAGAATTCAATAACAATTTCCCCACGTCTGAATGTGCCCTTACTCTTATCTGACCAGGACTGTTTCCGTCCTGATTTTGCGTATATTGTGCCAGAAGTACAGTTAAGAAATTGTCACTCACACACGCATACCATAAACATGCGGTTTTATATACTATTCTGATGGATAGGTTGGTTTCAACGTCTATCAGCAGTGAATTAAGCATTTCTGGTTGTCAGCCAGCATTTGTAACACATGTAGAACAAGATACAGATGCGTCCACCTTTACCTTTGCTCGAATTTCATTAAGGACTCCAATTTTTCATAAGCAAAAAAAAAACAACAATTTTGCAACATGCTAGCAGGCTGCAATTTACATCACAACCACTGGGTGGCCACACACAGACACATATAGCATAGACATTTTGTGACAGAGTAACACGAAGTCATGTTTTTTAGAGCTAGTCATCTCGCACCACTCATCTTAGGATATGCTGAGATACAAGGAAATGTAAAGAAGGACACATCTATAACTCAGGAAAGGTTGAATCATGTTAATAACAAAAAGCATTCTGTAAAGTATAACTACAACAGGGGAAAGTCTACAGTTGTCCCCCTCACTTCAGTTACCTCCAATGAGTAACTTTAAAAAAAAAAAAAATCACACACCAATGCCGAGTAATCTATGATCCAGTACTAGATCCTGGCTGTGCCCATCAATATGTGCTACCAGAACTGTACTCAGTGAGAATGACAACGCTACATCTGCACAAGAGCACATACAAGAGCATTTCAACGTTGTTTCTTTTTGGTCATGTCCATTATTACTAAGAAATGGCTCAAACATATTCAGCTAGAGACATAGAGAAAAGTAAGGCTAAACATATTGTTCATTGATCATAACTTATTATGGATGATCATAACTGATCATGACGAATCTGTCAAATGGAACCCATGACACCAGTGTGGACAAAGCAGTAGACTACCTAAAGAGTACAATAATAAACTGAATGGGGCTGAGCTGCAATACCAAACACAACCCATGGACAAGATTAGTGCTGTTTCTAGAACAAAAGTTAAACATTTTTGTAATGTCATACAACCCCTGTAAGTTTGTGAAGGTGTTTGGACTAAAAAGCACATTCTGTCCGAAATGGTAAATATAGTTGGTTACATAGGTCAGTTAAACGAGTTTTAATAGACCAAGATCATTTAGCTTTCCTCGCTATTGGCTGTATTCCACCTGAAATGAGTATATCAAAGCTTTGATTAGAGAATGATAATTTTCTAATTCTACAGATTTAATGTGGTCAACACCCAACATCTAAATTTGGAGAAATAAATTGTAACTATTATGTTAGGGATCATCCATATTTAGTTGGTTTTATTCATTCTAGCTGGCCAAGCCATCACTTTACCTGTTGAACTACAGACCAAGATGTTGGACACATCTCTTCTATTGTAGTCGTAGTAAAGATAAATAGAGCCTAAATTTTCAAAATCATACACAATGGCATACATACCATATAGACAGCCAGAGCATATGCTACAGCGAGCTCAGTTTAGCCTTTTACCTCATAAAAAAATGTGTTAATCCTCAGACCCAAAACATTTAGAAAAATGGAAAGGGGAATAGACCCAATGTTTATCCTGCCATTCTTTCCCCCAAATGGAGAATTTATAAGGAAATCAATTGAAACTGTTTATGTTGATATGGCGAAGTCTTTAAACTGTATTTCATGGAATGTACGTGGCCTGGGGACTGTATCCAAGAGTGCCTCCGTTTTCTCCCATATTATGCGATCTAATCCTGACCTAATTAGCTTGCAGGAAACCCACCTCACTGCTGACAAATCCGACTGCCTAAAAAACAGTGGATCCAATGGGCATGTCATTCTTTTCTTACCACTCTAGGGGAGTCTCTTTAGTAATACACCGGTCTATGCGCTGGAACCCCATACAAATTCGCAGAGATCCTGTAGGCAGATTTGTGTTTGTGTATGCTGAAATTGATACCAAACCATATGTCATTTTATGTGTTTACATCCCACCATAAGTGAATACTTATGTTCTCCGAGCTGCAATTGCATTTTCCCTACTTCCTCTGTATTGTGTATGGGTGACTTTAACCAAGTTTTGGACGTTACTATGAATCGCTTCTCACAGGGCTCTCTCCCATCTTTGACACCACCTACTCCTTTATGCCGGCTGGTAGATGGTGTGGGTTGGATCGATCTATGGAGATACCACCATCCTCCGGTTTTAGAATACACTTGTCACTCAGCTGGGAGGCGTACTCTCTCTCGAATAAATTATATTTTCGGCTCTCCTAACCTATCACTGTAGGTCTCCTCGATTTCACATGATCGTCGGGGGATTTCAGACCATAGTGCAATTCTCAATAAATTGGAATTTCCTGTTACCTAAGTTACACCCATTCTGGTTTAAACTAATTGGCCCCTCTGAACATATCCCAGACCAAATTAGTCAATTCTTGAAGGTCCATGACCTCCCTATTTCACACCCCTTTAAATGGGACACGTTCCAAGTTTACCTTCGTGGCTGTCTGCGGTCCATGATATCCTATATTAAAAAAATGACAGCACACTCAGAAAGAGATATGGAAAACAGTTTAGCTGCTGCAAAATCACTATATGTTTCTGACCCCTCAGAGGTCCATAAGTCTGACTGGTTAAGCTTATCTCGCTTATATGAACATCAACTTCATCTGAAAACTAAGCGTAAACTTTTCTTCACAAATCAATATTACTTTGAAATGGACAATCAATCCAGTCATTTACTAGCCCACTTAATCAGACAGGAAAACGCTACTAGCTCCGTTTTAAAAATTAGAGACTCCTCTGGTCGTATACTTTCGGAAGGAGATGCCATTGCCCCTAGATTTAGGGAATATTATGCCAATCTATATAGCTCCTCTACTGATTGTGTTATGACTGATGTCCTGGATTATCTGCATGACCTGACCTTCCCCACCTTAGCACCTGAACAGGTCACATTACTTGATGCCCCTATATCTTTGGAGGAATTCCAAGAAGTCATATGAGACATGGCATCCCATAAGTCATCTGGCCCTGACAAAATCCCTATTGAGGTCTACAGAAGGTATCAAGAACATATTGGCCTGCTATTACTGGATACTCTTAACCATGCTCAGCTCACCCACTCTCTCCTCTCCACCTTCTATGATGCCTCTATCATAGTCCTATTAAAACCTGGTAAAGATCAAGAGTGTTGTGGTTCATATAGGCCGATATCCTTAGTCAATGTAGACGATAAAATCCTAACTATAATTCTTGCTAAAAGGCTGAATCAGGTTATTTTGACAATTATTAATCCGGATCAAACTGGGTTCATGCCTGGGAAATCTACCACCATTAATATTAAGCGAGTGCAAACAATCATACAGGTGGGCAGAGCTCATAATATGCCATGGGCTATTGCCTCATTAGATACCATGAAGGCATTTGACTCTGTTGAATGTGTTTTTGTTAACCTGCCTTCACCATTTTGGCTTTGGACCCAATTGTATTGCCTGCATCCATCTACTGTATAAATCTCCCAGGTCTAACGTGGTAAATGGCATCCCCTCCGACTCCTTTCCCCTTGCCAGGGGAACGAGGCAGGGTTGTCCCCTTTTATTCATCTATTTATTCCTTTTTTAATATTTCTTCTTATCTATTTACATGGTATCTGTCACTCCCCTATATGTCCTTGCTCACTCACCCATCCTTTTCCCGTCCCTCCAACTCTTTTCTCCTTATGGAGATCTTGTTCTGTTTACCTCGTTTTGCTCTTTTTTTCTCTTTTTGGCCCTCTGCGGCCTCCGTCTCTGCTCCGTTGCCATAACTACAGGGAACTCTTTCGTGCCGTTCGCTAACAGCTTGATTTATCCCTCCACTGCCTGCGCTTCCCCTGCGGACTCAACCAGGACACACATAGATATTTCAGAGTTATTTTAACTGTTTAGTGTTTCTCCTGCTGTCTTTTAAACGTGCTCCTCTGCTTGTTTATTTTCACAGCGCACAATGTAATATTGTGTATCCCGTTTTATTTTGACTTCACATTGTTTCTGACATTTTACATGCATCAACAGAATGATGCAGTGTCAATTGCAGGATCACTTAGGCCTCATGCACACGACCGTAGTGCTTTTCTGGTCCGCAAATTCCAGGACCGTGTTCCGTGAAATGTCCTCCGTAGTTCATCCGTATGTAATCCGCAGTTCATCCGTATGTAATCCGCAAAATGCGGATGAAAAAAAGCCTAGGTAAAACAGGATGACGACAGAACTCATTCCCGCTTGTCGCCTAGCAACACTTCCGCAAATCCGCAAACTGCGGTTGACACACGGAGGTGTACCCGCATTTTCCACGGGCCCATTGACTTCTATGGGCATGTCCGCATCGAATTTGCGGGCCGTAATAAGACATGTCCTGAGTTTCTGCGGCACGGATTTGCGGACATGCGGAGACCCGTGAAAACACGGATAGTGTGTATGGGCCCATAGAAATGAATGGGTCCGCAATTCTCTCGTGGATTTGCGGGGGAATTGCGGGGGAATTGCGGACGCAAAAACACGTTCGTGTGCATGGGGCCTTTGTGATGTTGTTTTGTTGTTTTTTGGCTGGATTGCGAGTCCTGCATTTAACATCTGTTTATATGACGTCACTGACAGCTCTCTCCATGAGCTTTGCTTTCGCGTTTTTTTAAGGCTGCAGGTGGATTTTTTAATCACGTTTGGCTTATTACTTAAAGAGACTCTGTCACCACATTATAAGTGCCCTGTCTCCTATATAAGGAGATCGGCGCTGTAATGTAGGTGACAGTAATGCTTTTTATTTAAAAAAACGATCTTTTTTCACAAAGTTAGGAGCGATTTAAGTTTATGCTAATGAGCTTTCTTAATGCCCAAGTGGGCGTACTTTTACTTTCGACCAAGTGGGCGTTGTACAGAGGAGTGCATGACGCTGACCAATCGGCATCATGCACTCCTCTCCATTCATTTACACTGCACTAGCGATATAGATATATCACTATGTGCAGCCTCATTCACAAGCCCTAACATTACTACAGTGTCCTGATAATGAATACACATGACCATCCAGCCTGGACGTCATGTGTACTCAGAATCCTGACACTTCTGACTCTTTTTTTGTGAGATTCCAGCAACGGATACGAAATCTTGCGAGATCTCGAAGCTAAACGAGATTTGGTTTCACTTGCCGGAATCTCACAAAAAAAGATTCAGAAGTGTCAGGATTCTGAGTACACATGACGTCCAGGCTGGATGGTCATGTGTATTCATTATCAGGACACTAGTAATGTTAGGGCTTGTGTATGAGGCTGCACATAGTGATATATCTATATCGCTAGCGCAGTGGCAAATGAATGGAGAGGAGTGCATGATGCTGATTGGTCAGCGTCATGCACTCCTCTGTACAACGCCCACTTGGTCGAAAGTAAAAGTACGCCCACTTGGGCATTAAGAAAGCTCATTAGCATAAACTTAAATCGCTCCTAACTTTGTGAAAAAATATCGTTTTTTTAAATAAAAAACATTACTGTCACCTACATTACAGCGCCCATCTCCTTATGTAGGAGATAGGACACTTATAATGTGGTGACAGAGTCTCTTTAAGATGTCTCTTGCACTGTTTGTTCTTCCTTGGCCTGACGAAGACACATGTCCTGTGTTGAAACGCGTTGCCTATATTTAATAAATCAAGGAATTTACCGTTGTTAACCGTTTATACTTACTAGTAGCGCTCCCCTGTATATCCATACATTTTTTACAATTCTACTATTACATTGCGGTACCACGCTTCCATGATACCGGCATCTACATTGGGGAGCAGCAGCTGTTTGTTCAATTTCTTACATGCTTACATCAGTGTTGTACCTGATTTGTACAACCTGTAAAGGTGAGCGCTATCACCTTTCTTGACATTTTTCTACCTTTTCCATCAGGTTTATCTTGCACCATGTGGCGCTGTGTACTCTTTTTTTTCCCCTTAGGTTTTAATGTGGTAAATGGCATCCCCTCCGACACCTTTCCCCTTGCCAGGGGAACGAGGCAGGGTTGTCCCCTTTCACCAGCCTTGCTTGCAATAGCTATAGAGGCTATAGTGGTTCGCTTACTGTCTACCACTGCAATAAAGGCAATGGAGGGGGACAACTAGTGTAGTGGGATGCAGATGAAATGGCTATTTTCCTATGTAATCCTAACGAGTCCTTTGGCCTTGCCATCAATCTACTCGGTACTTTCTCAAGGTTTTTAGGGCTGAGAGTTAATTGGCAAAAAATCAGCTAAAATGTATACAGCTTCTAATCTAACTCCAGATCAGATAGTGTCACAATGTGTTTGTGGTAGATTGCAAGTTTACGTACTTAGGTATTGCGATGGTTCTGGACCACAATGGTCTGAAAACCGAAAGTATTGACTCATATAAGCCTGAAATGAAAGTTGTGGTCTAAACTACCATTGCCGATTGATTGACGTATAAATTTGTTTAAAATGGTCATCCAACCTAAATGCCTACATATATTGAAACATATGCCGGTTTCAGTCCCTCAATCATATTTCTGCTCTCTGAACTCCTTAATTATAAAATGTATCTGAGGCTTCTCTTGCTCAAAAGTCAAAATCACTACCCTACAACGCCCCAAGGCAGATGGAGGAATGGCACTATCAGACTTGCACACTTATTTCTTAGCGGGCCAATTGTGCGGCATAAAAGAGACTGGTTTTTGGGTGAACCTTTGTTGGACTCGACTAGTTACCTGTCCTCTCTGGTGGCTGGAAATAATCTGGTTAGTTATTTAGAATACCCTCTATTTACGCGAGCTACAGCATTTCTCCCCTTGCATAAGGTAGCTTCAACAGTATGGCGCATTGCTAAAAACATGTTGCATTTTGCTGATATTCTCCCAGACCTGCCTTTATGGAATAATCCCACCCTGCCATCCCTACATAGTATACAAGACCCTCAATTCTGGCAGAACTTGGGAATAGGGAGGGTTGGCGATGTATTTGATGAGGGCTCTTTTCTCACACACACAGTTGCAAGGGACTTACAACTTCCCTAACCTACAATGGTATAGATACCTCCAGCAATCTCAGTTTCCACCCAACAATAGTATTATATCTGACTTTCCTCTTATTGATATACTAAAGTCACAAGGACCTAAGGGCCTCATATCAGCACTTTACACTCATTTACTCTCTTCTAAGATAACTTTGATACTGATGTCCATATTTGATAAATGGTTAATACAGATTCCAGATCTCACCCCAGACGATAAAATTGCAGTGTTCAGTTCCCATATGTCGGTTTCCCCAGTAATTAATAATAAACTGATTCAGCTTTATATTATACACCAGTCCCACTAGACTACATTAAATGGCTAGAATACCCAGAAAAGAATGTCACAGATGCCATCGCCTGGATGCAGATTTCTGGCATCTTATGTGGGACTGTCCATATATCTCCACCTTTTGGACATGAGTATGTGACTTCCTCTCCTTCATTCTACCCTCCCCTGTTCCCATCTCTCTTAAAGAGGCTCTGTCACCAGATTTTGCAACCCCTATCTGCTATTGCAGCAGATCGGCGCTGCAATGTAGATTACAGTAACGTTTTTATTTTTAAAAAACAAGCATTTTTGGCCAAGTTATGAGCATTTTTGTATTTATGCAAATGAGGCTTGCTAAAGTCCAACTGGGCATGTTTACAGTTAAAGTACAACTGGGCATGTATTGTGTTCGTTACATCTGGGCATGTTTACTTCTTTTACTAGCTGGGCGTTGTGTATAGAATTATCATCCACTTCTCTTCAGAACGCCCAGCTTCTGGCAGTGCAGACACACAGCGTGTTCTCGAGAGATCACGCTGTGACGTCACTTCCTGCCCCAGGTCCTGCATCGTGTCGGACCAGCGAGGACACATCGGCACCAGAGGCTACAGTTGATTCTGCAGCAGCATCAGCGTTTGCAGTTAAGTAGCTACATTGACTTACCTGCAAACGCCGATGCTCCTGCAGAATCAACTGTAGCCTCTGGTGCCGATGTGGCCGACACGATGCAGGACCTGGGGCAGGAAGTGAGTGACGTCACAGCGTGATCTCTCGAGAACACGCTGTGTCTGCACTGCCAGAAGCTGGGCGTTCTGAAGAGAAGTGGATGATACTTCTCGTCAGAACGCCCAGCTAGTAAAAGAAGTAAACGCCCAGATGTAACACACATAATACACGCCCAGTTGGACTTTTACTTTAAACATGCCCAGTTGGACTTTAGCAAGCCTCATTTGCATAAATAAAAAAATGGTCATAACTTGGCCAAAAATGCTCGTTTTATTCTTATCTACATTGCAGCGCCGATCTGCAGCAATAGCAGATAGGGGTTGCAAAATCTAGTGACAGAGCCTCTTTAAGATCACTTTACTTGGTATCTTGGATGAATATTCTTGAAAGAAACGTTCTTTTTGGCTAGGAAGGCTATAGCTATACACTGGATGGATGACAACACACCCTCTATTGCACAGTGGAAGGATCTTGTAAATACAGTAGTAACCCATGAAAGACTGGTATTCCATTATAGGGGATGTCCAGATACATTTTTTAAAATATGGGGCCCATGGTTGAACACCTCTGAAACCTTTGATGTGGAGGAACCTTAACGGATGTCTTACAACACATACAATATGTCTAACCTTCTTCGGTTCAATGTTCTAACTATCTCCTACTCTCCTCACACGTATGTAGCTTTCTAACAGCATAGACAACAGGTTTTATTGTTGTTGATCGATTTGTTAAAAAGAACAAAATGTTTGAATGTTGCTGATTGCACCTTTTTTTTGTGTTCCATGTGATGTAACATGCCTTATTTTATTTGCGCATTTGTGATACATTATTGTTTGCCATTTTATCCTGTCTGCAACATTTTAAATACATTAAAAATGTAAAAAAAAAAAAAGAAATGAGCAAAATTTTGAAATGTGCAAGTTCCGCAAGTTCACTATTGTGGAATCATTGTTCCACCATTTGTATTTTAGCCTGCATAGTCTTATATGACTCGAATACAGTTATGTCATTGGCAAATCAGTTCAAATTTTCTCATGTCTAACTAGTAACTGAACACAAAGAGATGTACAATTGCATGTAAAAAAAATAAATAATAATAACACATCTATTCATGAGCCATTCATCCATGTATACTTAAGGAGCTAAGCTCTGAAATTGAGTCAAATTTTTGATATCACATTTTCTTTTAATATGGTCAGTTCCACAGGATTGACATATGTCTGTTGTTCTATTATTTAAGGATGGTAACGACAGATCAGTAGGCATGATTTTTGCTGTCTGCAAATCATTTAAAAGTGTACTAAGAAATGAACTGCACATGTATATAGCATTAAACAATCTAATGACACATAATCAGCATTAGCACTAGCGTTTTTTTTAATGTTTTTTTGTAAATATTGGAATTTCAGTTCATAAAAAAAGTAAAAACGACATTGATATGCTCATAAAATATATTTATTAGTGTCCATGCAATTCTAAGTGTGCAGTAGTTAAGAGAAACTGCTGAATGTACATACAAAAAATAAATATATTGGGCTTGATGAATTGGACATGGATAACAAACTAACTAAACAGTATAAGGTGTGAAAATGTCTCCTGGCTACCACCAGTATAATTGAGCATAGTATTGGAAAGCTCTAGATTTACTGATACATATTAATAACTACTGCCTGGGGGTCCATAACCTCCTATACACATTTATTTTACAGATATATCATTACCTTGGTCCTTTCGAGAGTGCTACATTTGTGTTACCCCATCTGGCAATCCAGGGAGTAGAAATGAGCATACTTATAATGATGGGGGTAAGGAAACAGACAAGTGAGCCCTAATCTACCCGCCACTCAGTCCCTGCCTACTTGCAACGATCCGCCCTAGGCGACGGGGTACAACTGGGCGATGGTCCCTACGCTCAATAAGTGCATGACAGACAAACAGACAAGGGTACACAGAAGCAAGGGAAAAGGGGCAGTTGCCCACGGCAACACCGTGAGCAACAAAGAGTGGTGAACGAGCCGAGTCAAACCAGGAGTGTACGAGGTATCAAACGCAGAGCAGGAGAGTAGTGAACAAGCCGAGGTCAATTTGAAGCAGGGTCAAATAGTTCAAGAAGCTGCAGCAGGGCCAGGAAACCAAACGAGAAGAATCCCAAGCAAGGAGGAACAGGAAAGGCAGGTATAAATAGACAGAGGGCGGGAGCTAGCTCTGTCTGGCCAGGCTGTGATAGGCTCTCCCACTCCTAAGCCTGCCATCCTGAGTGGTGGAAGATGGAGTCAGTCTCACAGACATAGAAGCAGGTGCAGACTGATTACCTATGGGCGTAGACACAGAAGCTGTGCCTGGCAGATCCTTAACAATACCCTTGAAAATGCCCAATAAACAAAATGTCTGCATACAGTTGATAACCTTAAAGGGTAACTAAACCTTCAACAAACTTCTGACATGTCATAGTGACATGTCAGAGTTTTGATCAGTGAGGGTCCGAGCACTAGAATGAAGCGGCAGTAGCGCTTGGGTGAGCGCTGAGCCACTTGGTTTCTGATTGGCTTTTCTCGGAAAGTCAATGTAGCGGTGTATGGAATAGAAAGTCTATGGGCCTATACACCACTACATCGGCTTTCCGAAAAAAGACGATCAGAAACTAGGAGGCTCAGCGCTCACCCGAGCGCTTCTGCTGCTCCGTTCTAGTGATTGGTGGGGGTCTCAGTGCTCGGACCCACACTGCTCAAAACTTCTGAAATGTCAGAAGTTTGTTGAAGGTTTAGTTACACTTTAAACCCAGTCTATATTTTTAATGCTTTTTTTAAGCAAGAAAGCCAAACCGTAAAATATCTCTTGGGGTCATGTTCAAAAGTTGTTGTTTGGATCTCTAACATTAAATTGGTTACTATATAATATCTTCAAATTGCAAGATTAATATTTTATAGTCATCTCAATCAGGCATGCTTATTCATTTGGGTAAAGTTAAAGGAAATGAAGGCGCAAATATTATGATTAGCTGATGTGATGTAATTAGGTTTCATTAGATATTGGGATAGTTAAGCAAGAATGGTAAAGCTAAACGGAGTCCTTCAATACACTACCTATGGAGTTGGTCTCATAAATCTTTCCTAGGGTCGTAGCTGGGGAGGTTAGAAGGGTATGTGCCCCAGGTGCTGGGTGCCAAATTCAACGCCAAAAGCCACTCTGGCTTCGTCAGGATGTTTACATAAAGGGATAAAGCAGCAATCTGAATCTTTGCATTGAGTGAAAGAAAACTTAGCTATGTATGTAATGTGAAGTAGTGTCCCTGCACCTCTAAATAAAAACCAATATAAGATCCTATTACCATGCATGTTAGCATATGTTGGGTAGTCAAAAATAAACCAAAAGCATTTAAAAAATGTCCGTGGATTACTATGCAGCGTAAAATATATTTAAAATCACAAATGTGACTTCTTTTTGACACTGATCCATCACTAAAGCATTACCTTCATTAGTGTATCATCAGCGTTTTGCATGCAGAACATATAATCTTCATTAGCAGTCATTTATCACTCGGCTGCTATCATTTGTAATCTCCTCTAAGTAACAAATAACGTTCAGTATAAGAGATTGTTTGGCAAGTGCCATTGCTGATATTAAATGTGCTATTTGATTTATGATAGAACATGACAGTAAGTGAATATGCTGTAGAATCAGCTCATTTCCTATTACCATATTTAAATCCATTTCTGTAGGACTCTTGAGTTAGACAGAATTCTACAATTCCATTGAAAGGTTTTATTCACTATGAAATACTGTTAATAGGTGTGATTGAGTAACGTAAAATCCATTCATGTTGCATTAGTTCAAATTATAAAACATTGGATGAAGTTAGCTCAGTTTTCCTATTCTTAAAATTATCATTAGTATTTCCATTATTGCTATCTATCTATCTATCTATCTATCTATCTATCTATCTATCTATCTATCTATCTATCTATCTATCTATCTATCTATCTATCTATCTATCTATCTATCTATCTATCATCGTCTTGACAAATTTTAAAGAGCCCACCTGATTGAAAGGACACCGTTTTGTATAGAGTCATAATAGGGCATTAATTCGAGTGCATGGAGCCTTTACTGTACTTCCAAATGTCCCCAATTTCATACAGAGGCATGCAATGTTCTTTTCTGATGGATTCCATATGAATTAGACAGAAAAAAATATTGTAGCATGCTCCATTGGGTGCTGTATGTATGTAGGTGTTCTCCCCTAAGCACACTGCTTCTCGGGGAACATAGCTCCGAACAAACTGCACCCGAAAGAGCCTGCATGGTATCAAGGCCTTGCACATGACATACAGGCTCTGTGCACACGGCTTTACTGTATTCATGGGACATCATATAGGAGGGAATGGCGTTATCTCCATTTTCCGAATATGTTCACATAAACAAAATCACTCCTGCTTCAAGCAGGAGTGATCTGCAGCTAGAGAATGGAAACTAAATGTCCCATTGCTTCCGTGAAGCCCAGCTACAGACCCAAACAGTTTGTTGCCTGCACTCCATAATTATCTATAATCCGCTATAAATGCCATTCTTTAAAAATATCCCCTCTACTTCTTCATTCTTCCTGATTCTATCAACAGGGATTCTGCTACTGCAAGTATAATAGGAAACAGGTGATAATTGAATCCCATAAAATATTAGCCTGTATACCTTCAACCTGGAATGTGCATATTGCAGAATTCATTGACTGAAGGTTTTGAAAAAAGTTAAAAAATATTCTTGCTTTATAAACTTTGCGTGCAGAAATTAGAGCTATATTCCTTAAATATATTGCTCTTTAGTTTCCTTACATTTTAGAATTGACTATCTCACTAGCTAAATGGTATATTTACAGCTTTTAAAAATGTTAAAAGACTGTACTACATACTGGGTATTTCCTCTTATGTATTCATCAAAAGAGTAAAATAAACTAAAATAACCAACCTATTTTTTTCACTGGTGGCTTTGCAAATCCTATATTGGAATAGAACAAGACTCATGAGACATCTTGCTGGATTCTGGCTCATGTTTCAGGAATATTTGGATATATTTAGATATCTATAGTATTTAGAATATGCAATATATACAATTCACAGATGTTAGCACAACAGTCACTTGTTCTTCAAACTGTTACATTTAGCATGCATTACACAAAGCATTATTAATGGTCACACACTGATTCTTTAGAACACAAAATCACTTCACACTGTTTGCAAAACTGGCAAAGTTATAGAAAAATTCAGTAGTGTTAGCAAGCAATAATTTGGCCAAGAACTATGAAACAGTCCGGGGTCTTATTCAGAGGATTGTGGTGCGCTCTCAATCTCCTCAAACACGTCTCTACAGCCCTTTTCCTCATCAGCCTGATGGGTCGTATTCAGTTTTTAATACGATTTGCCATGACACTAGTGCACATAATATACAATTTGCCTTTAATTCTGGTGACCCTACTGTATTTCTATATTATTGTCTATTACATGGAGGTTATTGATATTTTGGAATCTGGCACTCTTCACTTTACAAATAACTTTGATCAAACCTAAAAACATCATGTAGCTTTCTTTGCTTTTATTGACAAGACCAGTTTATTAACATTTAGCTTTGTACAAAAAATAACGTTTTCAAATAAGAAGTGGAGTGTGGAGAGGGGTGACACTGTTTGCCGATGCTCTATTCATTGAAGTTTAGGAAAGTTACAGACAGAAACAATAGATTCATGCTTTGTTCTTTCCGTAACTCCGATAGGCATCAATAGAGAAGACATTGCACACCTTTTCATTAAACCAAAATAACAAGTGTGTGACAGCTGCTTTGCATCAGCAAACAAGTGAAAAGCTAAAATATAAACGGTTTAAACCAACAGTTGAAAAAAAGATATACTATCAAAAAGGATACAAACTTATAAAGTTTCATTCCACTGGCTTTATTATAAAAAAAAAATGTATATGAATGTAGAGAGCCACACATATGTCTTGCCTGTCATAATGGGGGTCAGGGAACCCCCTCTTCTCAGGATAGATAGGTGTCCCCGAGGTTAAAAGTACACCACGTCATATATTTTTGGCTTATATCTTAGAGGGTAAATCACCTTTACCATAAAAAAATGTTTGTTATTCTGAAAACTGCAACAGCCTACACATTTCAGTACTGTAAGAAAGAACATAGCCTATGGGTACATCACAATATACTGAATACTTTTTGATTGATCTTCAGTTGTATACGGGTGACGTACGGTAGTGGCCAATTTGCATTGAAACTAGCAGATGCATGATGTAATCATCACAGTGGTTATGTTAAAGCAGGGGCTTATGGGGTTCCACTTATGTCGCAAACAGTCTTTGGGTTTCATGGACAGATGCTTTCATATTCTCGAAAATGCAAATTTTTATATTGATTCCCCTGATTGTAAAGTACTGTGGAATATTTATGAGCTATGTAAGGTAAGGGGATTATTACAATTATTACTGTACATCCCCAAACTGGAGCTACATTTTAGTGATAACATTCACCCTGTACTATGGCATCTATAGAGGGTGCAATGAAGGCAACCATACAGATCGCAAATTTAGCCTCCCCTATTAACATGGAACATTTAGCTTGGTTGTATCGAAAGGGAAGGGGTGATAGCAGCCACCTGTATTGGACAGGAACCATAGCATTAGTATAAATAAAACCAAATATACCCTAATCTACATGCTGACACTGGGAATAGTCTAGCAGCCCTCATAGACTTAAAGGGGTTGTCCACTACTGAACAACTGATGACCTATCCACCGGATCGGTCATCAGTATATCATTTGTGCAGGTCCAACACCCGGACCCCGCACCATTAAGCCGCTTCAGCAATCTCCGGGCACCGGATGTTATGGCCCATTATGCTATGTACGAAGCCGGAAGCAGTTGGCTCTGTACATAGTATAACGGCCATGCTGCCGAACTGTAGCTCTGCTCCTGTTCACTTGAATAGGAGCAGAGCTGTAGTACGGCAGCTCGACGCTATTCAGTGGCCAGAGCCAACTGCTTCCAGCATGTACGTCCGGTGCTTGGAGGCAGCCAGAGCGGCTTAACTGTGCAGGGTCTGGGTGCCGGACTCCCACAGATCATGTACTGATGACCTATCCAGTGGGTAGGTCATCAGTTGTCCAGTAGTGGAGAACCCCTTCAAGATTGTTGACAGCAGCCACCAAAATTGTTGAGATCTTCCCAGAGGTTTAACTTGATGCTCCTGGGCCTCTTTACAAAATCTGTAGCAATGCCCTTAATCATACGTCATTTATACAGTAGTACTGATTTCATCTTGTAGTAGAAAAGTCATTGACCCCTTCACAAACCAAGACTTCAGTGCGACTACAACTTCTAACACCCACTTTAGTTAAGTCTCTGGATCTGCCCCACAAAACTATAATGTCTTTGGACCGCTTTAGATAATATGTAACACTCACTAAGCATTAGACAAAAATCTGCATTCAATTTATTTTCAGGCTTCAGATTTTGAATTATACAGTTTTAATTGATAATTAAAGGAACACTATCACAAAATCTATGCAGCTAGGCCTTTGGAGAAAAATGTTTATTTAGGATTATTTATAATCAGGAGCTAGATCTCATATGTATTTCAGCAGCTGAATAACCAACACAATCAATCTGACAGTCTAAACAATGATGAGAGTACAAACATTTGATAAAAATAGTTTCCTGTTAATTAGAGATATGTTAATATTGGTAAGCTGAAGGATCTCCGACATGATGTGTAACACAGAGCAGTCCACAGAAATCCTCTTATCATGAATATGTGTAGTTAACAGAACTTCTTGGTGTGTTTCCAGCTTTTAACAGGAATTGCTCTAATAACTCCATATCTAATGTAACATTTAAAGACATATATTACATTAGAGTAATGAGCATGTAACAAACAAGGAGAGTTGCATACATTTGCATTTACACCTCCTACCATAATAAATTCTTTGTGAATATTTGTTCACTGGGTGCTCAGGTTCGGTAGCTGCATGGTAACATACCGTATAATGTGAACATCTTTTTTCAGGATATGCATACACAGATCAATATAAGTATTTCATCAACACAATCCCCAAACAACAAAACCTTACGTCAGCGGGGGGCGTGGCTAGCGCTGAGGCAGAGAGGACGCGCTTTGTCGGGGCTCCAGGGATTCGGGAGCAAATAGCCCATATCCCCTGTTTAAACATTCGCCCCCACACAGTATATAACACTCGCCGGGGCCGCCGACCCGTGAGACTCAGAGCCGGGAGATTGGGATCCGGTGAGCGGACTTTTGCCATCGCGGCCTTGCGCCGCCTTTGAGACCGCGGCCTAGATTTCAGGCCGGCCCAGTTCCGGAACAGAGGAACAGGAGAGGAAGCGTGCCACCAGCCGCATCTGCTCCACAAGAGACACTAAACAGCGCCGCTGACCCGCAGGACCCAGTACCGGTGAGTCAGAAGATAGGGCGACGACATTTGCGGTTGCGGCCTAGCGGCGCCGTTGAAGCCGGGGACTAGATTTGCTGAGTAAGAGGGAGCAAAGAGAGTGGGGGAGGAAAAAAAAAAACAAAAAAAAAAAAAAACAGGCAGTTGGATAGGAAGTGCCTACCCTCCTGAAACAAAGGACTCAGCTCAATATAAGAGCAAAGTGAATGCTATCCAACAGGAACAAAATACCCCTTGCATAAACATAAAGGCCTAGCAGTATCTGAATGCGCCTGAATATGAACATTCTTACATAGATCTATAACCTTAAATAACAAGAAATAGCAAGGCTCCTCCCCCGCTCGACCGACTATCTACATAAACCGAACATCTGGATGCCAGAGTAATACCGCACTCAGGATTTGAATTAAAATACATTCTAATTGCACAAAACAACATTTAGAACCTAATAAACGACAGCTCCGAAGGACTTTACCTAAAAGAAACCCAGGTCATGCGTTGCGGTATGACTCCTGGAATGCCCTAATCTCACAATACCTTCTCCCAGCAAGTTGAATAAGGGGAATACAGATCGCAATGGGGAAACCCATGAAAGGTCCAAATGAAGAACAAGCCAGGACTGGTAAAACACCCAAAAAAGGACAAGAGATGGAAATCACCAGTAAAAAGCTGACCTTCGAGGAAAATCACAGCGCTAGATCGGAAAGGAAAGACAAAACTAAAGATAATTTCACCATTTCAAGCTGGTCAGACAGTGATGAAGATCAACCAACGACACATGACGCAGCTGACCTCAAAGAATATATAAAAGCATTACCTACAACAGACTGCATAAGGGGACTATTCAAAGAATTCACCCAGACAGTAAAAGAGGAAATATCGGAAATGAGGAACGACGTCAAACAAGCCTTTACCAGGATACAATCACTGGAGGACACTTGTACCAAAGTCATCTCACATGCCGAAAGAATGTCTGAAATACTCATTGACAAACAAAAAGAATCATACCTACAAAAGTTACAAATAGACGACCTTGAAAATAGGTCCAGAAGAAATAATCTAAGAATAAGAGGCGTCCCTGAAACAGTCGCAGACAAAGAAATCACCAATGTACTCACACATATATTCAACGAACTTCTGGGGAAAGAAGGAAATACCGAAGTAGGTCTGGAAAGAGCTCACAGGGTTTTTAGACCCAGATCGGTTGGACCGGACAAACCAAGAGACATTCTTTGTTGCTTACAAAGCTTCAGATTGAAAGAGGAAATATTACACAAAGCAAGATATGCGAGGAAAATAGAATACGAGGAATGCGAAATTGTCATATTCCAAGACCTTTCCAAACTGACTTTGGACCTAAGACGGCAATTACAACCCCTAACCAAAACACTAAGAGAGAGAAACATTCTATACAGGTGGATGTTCCCCTTTGGCCTTGCTATATCTCTCCAAAATAAAACACTGACCATCAAAACACCAGAAGACTTGGAATTTGTTCTCAATAAATTAGACCTCTCTCATCTACAAATACCAGACTGGACTCGCCCAGAAGACGAATTCAATTTCCCACAACTCCCAAAACAGGATAACTGGGAAACAACTACCCCAAAGAAAACAAAGAAGATGAAAAAGACCGATCTGGAAGCTGGGAAAACTCCGAAAAGATGAAGAAGATAGAAAATGACTTCAAATATCCTTTTGCGAAATTTAATTGATATTGTTATATCTGTATGTTTATTATAATTCTTTAGACTTGCTGGAAGAATTTGGTTCTAAAATGTAAATGTTCTCTCTGGCTATGCAAACCTTTTCAGGTTTAGATACCACCCCCCCCCCCGGGAAATTTGATTTATGCTATAAACCCCGGTTGAGATTGGAATGGTTTCCAATAGATCTCCACCGGCAGCATATTTGCGTTGGATATATACAAATATACCAACAATCATACGTTCACCCTACCTAAAACACACCCAATTGTTTAAGATGTGTTTAATTTTTGTTATTGTTACTTCTGTTCTGTCTCTGCTGAATTTTACTATCATAACAAACTATATGTACTATTTAAATAATGGCTGACCTTAAAATAGCTACGTACAATGTTAAAGGCATCAATGTCCCTAGTAAAAGACTGCAAATACTCCAATTCTTAGAAAAGGAGAAAATAGACATAGCATTTCTACAAGAAACCCACTTCAAAAAAAACTATACCCCATTAACAAAAAATAAAATCTTCACGAAATGGTACAATTCTTCAACACCCCTTAAAAGATCAAAGGGTGTCGCCATCATCATTAATAAAAAAGTTCCGTTCACCTGTAAAGATATGTTACTGGATACTGAAGGAAGATTTGTTCTTTTGAAGGGGTATATACAGGGTAAAATATTCACATTAGCAAACCTATACGTGCCTAATAATAACCAAGAGAAGTTCATCAAACAATTGATGCAAAAATTGGAACAATTCAAGGAAGGTGAACTGATTCTAGGAGGCGACTTTAATATTCCACTCCAACCCTCAATAGACACTTCTAATAACAGTTCATCAATTTCATATAAAAAACTTAAATATATAAAAAAACTACTGGCTGAAGCGCACTTGGTAGACGCATGGAGAATTAAAAATCCTTCTAGCCGAGATTATTCATTTTACTCGGCGGTCCACAAAAAATATTCTAGAATAGATTACCTATTTGTACCTCACTCTCTTATCAGCACGATAACACAAGTAAAATATGGTTCTATCACACAGTCGGACCATGCGCCACTCTTGTTACTCCTTTCTTTCACCCAAAAACAAAAAGGCAACTATTTTAATTGGAAATTAAACGACAGCTTGCTCACCAACAAAGAAGATAAAGCATACATACTCTCACGTATAAAAGACTATTTCCTAGACAACTGTCCAGACAACATATGTAACTCGACTATCTGGGAAGCTCATAAAGCCGTAATTAGAGGCTTTCTGATTGAACTAGGCGCTAGAAAAAAAAAAGAAAGAAACAAACAAATCACAAACATTTTAGAAAAAATAAAAGTATTGGAATTAAAACATAAAAAATCATTATGTATAAAATCAGAAAAGGATCTATTCAAACTGCGTGCAGAACTGAAGGAGCTACTGAACTATAATACCGAAAAAAACTTCTACTTCGCGAAGTTCAAAAGGTACATGGCAGCAGATAAATGTGGAAAGAGACTAGCCAATGTAATCAGAAAAGAACATTCAAATACATTTATACCTAAAATAAAAGATAAAAGAAACAAACTACTGCACACAACAGAAGATATATCCAGGGAATTCTGTGGCTTCTACTCAGAACTATACCACCTAAAAAACCAAGACCAAACACTGATCCAAAAAACGGACCTAATAAATAAACTACTCGACAATATAAACCTCCCTCACATCTCAGAGACACAAAGTCAAATACTAACCTCTCCTTTCACAAAACAAGAAATAGAGAATGCCATAAATAATAGCCCTAAAGGTAAAAGCCCAGGTCCGGACGGGTACTCTATGGCATACTATAAAATATTTAGAGACACTTTATCCCCCTTTCTGACACAATATTTTAACACCATAGATCTTAATAACCCATTCTGTAAAGAGTCACTGACTGCTCACATTACCCTAATACCCAAAGAAGGGAAAGATCCCACCCTCTGCGGTAGTTACAGGCCCATCTCTCTGATAAATAATGATATCAAACTTTTTGCAAAAATAATCGCAAATAGAATGAAACAATTTCTACCAAACATAATTAACCTAGAACAAGTGGGCTTTACACCAGGTAGGGAAGCTAAAGATAACACGGTTAGGATTCTGAACGTGATTCAAATAGCCAAGAGTAAAAACGTTCCTATCGCTCTGCTGACTACTGATGCCGAAAAGGCATTTGATAGAGTAGACTGGTGGTTTCTAAAATTGACACTACAAAAATTTGGCCTTCCATCTACATTTATAGACAAAATTATGGCTTTGTACAAAAACCCATCCGCGAAACTCAAAATAAACGGAGAATTCTCACCCCAAATAGAAATAAAGAACGGCACAAGACAAGGATGTCCATTGTCTCCATTGTTATTTATAATGACCATGGAAGTCTTAGCCCAAAAGATTAGGGAAAACAAGGAGATCACTGGACTTATGTGTAATAGGGTAGAACACAAGACTGCCGCATTTGCAGACGATATGTTAATCATCTTATCCAACCCAAGAAAATCGATTAAAGCCCTATTACAAGAGTTCAAAATATTTGGAGAGGCTTCTAACTTCAAAGTTAATACAACAAAATCAGAATTATTAAATGTAAACATAGACCCCAAAAAGTGGAAGGAAATGACTAAGAACTTCCCCTTTAAAAACGACTGTTCTCACATTACATACCTGGGTACAAAGATAAATAATTCCTATAAAGATCTCTTTGACTTAAATTACAAGCCACTGCTGACTAAAATAGAAGCGGATTTGGAGAAATGGAATACATTACCAATCTCGTGGTTCGGAAGAAATAACATTATAAAAATGGTAATATTACCAAAAATACTTTATCTACTACAAGTGCTACCAATCGACATCCCCGTGACATTTTTCAATAAACTGAAAAAGATAATAACAAAATTTATATGGCAAGCTAAAGGATGTAGAATTAAATATTCAACGCTCATAAAACACAAAAATGCAGGTGGAATTGGCCTACCAGACATAGAAAACTACAAAAATGCTGTTCACCTATGCAGATATATGGAGTGGCAAAGCCCTACGAAACGCAAACTCTGGGTCGATCTCGAGCTGAGTTTACTTAAAAATAGAGTCGAAGATATAATATGGTCAACACCTTATAATAGATTCAAATATTCTGATATACTCAATCCTTTAACTAACCAAACTATCAGAACATGGCACAAACTGAACAAAAAACACCATTTTGTACGTAATATAGGTATTCACACACCAATCTATTATCTGATACCGAATAAACTCAAAAAAATGAAGAAGAAATTATCCACGAATGAGAAAGAAGCTTTACTCTCAGCAAGTAAATTTATTTTTAACAAGAAACTGATTACAATGGGTGAAATGGAAATTGCATTTCCTAACATTAAGTTAGATGAGCAGACATTCAATATAATAGCCGACTCAGTTAAGACCTTTTTGCCGGATATTCTACATACAAGTTCAGTTAATGTGTTCACTAACTTTTACTCCTCTAAGATGGTTCCCCAAAAGGCAGTCTCAAAAATTTATCAACTTCTCATTGCTAAATCGGAAATACCCTCATTCATAACAAAATGGGAAAGAGAATTGGGTAAAAAGTTCACTAAGGAACAGACAGACCGAATATTAAAAAACTCGCAGTCCACTTCCAGTTCTACAAAAATACAAGAGCAAAATTATAAAATAATAGCACGTTGGTACAAAACACCAGAGCTTCTGAATAGAATAGATCCCAACCAAAGCCCAATATGCTGGCGTTGCAAAAAAGAAACAGGGAATCTGTCACACATCTGGTTTAACTGTGATCTAATCAAGCCATTCTGGGAGAAAATAGAAACAATCATAAATACTGTTGAAGATATCAATATCACTTTGACATTAGAATTAGTAATCCTGAATCTGGACATGTCATACCGGATCATAAACCACAACTCCTTAATTCCCCATCTTCTAAACGCAGCGAAACTTATAATTGCCAGACATTGGAAGGAGATAGACACGCCATCCACCTCGGAATGGATTGCCGAGGTCTGTTCGGTACAGTCATTCGAAAAGACTAAATGGGCAATTGAACAAAATCTAGAGAAATATCACAGGACTTGGAATAGATGGATAGATACTCAGAACACAGATGTTTTGAATAACATAATGGGTTAGCTCACATTGCAAACTTCCAAACCAAAACTAAATTGGTAACATTAACCAAATTTGCATAACCTGAAGTACATGTGAACTTTTGTGGAGAGTATATATGTAGCTTTCTGATTTCGAAAATAATACAGCAGAGATAACCGTTAATTGTTATGTTTTCCTTTTCTTGATATTGGCTTATTATTTTACCCCTGTTCCCCATCCATTCCTTTCTGTACCCCTATCCCTCTCCCCTCCTTAATATGTCTCAAAAAATGTAAATAAATAAAAAATTTACAAAAAAAAAAACCTTACGTCAGCACTTGGAGAACATTTTCCAATGTAGCAAAAGATTTGAGATCTATACATGATCTGACATTTCAGCCTTTTGTGTATATATATATATATATATATATATATATATATATATATATATATATATATATATAGGCTGTAGCTTCATTTGTAGCAGTGCTGGGTTTATCATTGTGTACAGCTCATGATATCACATGTTATCTCTGATTTTCCATTGTACGACATGTAAATCTGCTACAACTTGAATTAACTTATTAAGTTACACAAAGAAAACTGCTAAATGACAGACAGATTTATCTCTGCTCCATCTGTATATAAGCCTTCGCTACCAAGATCATATGTAATACATCATGACTTAAATCACTTGCCACGGCTAAAATATAAAGCCTAGAGCCGAGAATCTTACCAGACTCAATATTCTAGGTGGAACTGTGGGATGCAGCACTCGTTTGAAGTCGGGGAGCAGCATGAGAAGTTTTACTTTCTGGTTTTGTGCCTGTGAAAGGGAGGTGGAAGATAGTAGACAACAGGAAGAAAGATCACAGTCTCTTACTGTCATCTCTCCCTCTGTAAAGCCTTCCAGTGATCCCAAGGGGAGGGAGGGAAATAGGCACTTTTTTATATGTTATCACCCCCGTACCAATCAGTAAGTATATGTGCCCTCTCTGTCATATTTATGGGGGTTCTTCATTTATTTTTTGTAATAAAGAAGTGAGCAGATGAGTAGTTGCATATCGAACCACCCCCCTGTGACTAGTCAGATGATTTGTGGCCTTTGTGAAGCAAATGTGTACGGTATATGTATGTATCACACAGATGTTTGGTTAATTCAGTTCTGGTGATTATGCGCAGATATGTGCTTATAGACATGAGTGACATAGCAATTGAAAAGAAATGTTGGCACTGCTGCAATCAGTAGTCCTCCGGGCGTCTGGCATATCACTGCCCAGGCAGCATGCACACTTACACAGCGTGTGTTTAGGGAGGTGCTGGCTCGGCAAAGAGAGTTCATCAATATAACAATGAATAAGAGAAGAAGTGGAGCCGCACTCACCCAAATCCCAAATGTGGGAGGGAGATGGAGACATAGACTGGCATAAGTGACATGTATGAACTCTACACATCTTGTACGTTTATTTTAAGGAGGTGTTTTGCATCTCAGGCTTTGCTTAGGAAAGAGTTTTAACCACAAAGCTGAATTTTTGTGCATTTCATTACGGGGGGTGTGGACCCACTGGGCCGTACCGCGTAGCGGGGCAGCAGCTGGCCAACAAGGTACAAAACAATGTCTGTAGTTCAGAACGGGTACCTGAGGCAATGTAGACAGTAGCGGGAGCAGGACTTGAGTTTCACAGCAGGAGGCTCTGTGGATGCAGCAAAAGACACGACTTGACTTTCTCAGCAGGTGGCACCGTGGATGCAGCGGAAGACACGACTTGACTTTCACAGCAGATGCGATAGCATGGGATACAGGGTACAGGCAGCAGGAACAGGTAACACTGGGAACTAGGAAACACTGGGAGACCATTTGCAAGACAAACTTAGGTATACAACAACGTTCAGGCGAGGAACAAGTTGGCAGAGCCCATTTTTATAGTCCAGCAGCCATTTGGGCTAATTATTGGTTGGTGACAGCTGGACGTGTACTGGCCCTTCAAGGCCGGGCACGCGCGGGCACGCGCGCCCTGCGGGAAACAGTCCGAGGACCCGGAAGTGAGTGCCGGCGTCTCCCTGGAGGGAGCTGACACCGAGAAGACAGATGTCCATGGGCGGGGGCCGTCAGAGGGTAAGCCTGAACGACGGCCCCCGGCCAAAGACGTTACAGTATCCCCCCTCTTACGCCCTCTCCTCGGGCCAGAGCGGGAGAGAAATTTCTTCACGAGGACAGGAGCATCGATGTTCTCTTCTGGCTCCCAAGACCTCTCCTCTGGACCAAATCCCCTCCAATCCACCAAATAAAACGTCCTTCCTCCCACTTTCTTGGTGGCCAGGATCTCCCTCACTTCGAAAGTTTCAGATGAACCGCCAGGAGCCACTGCGCAACTAGGTGTCCTGGAGTAGCGGTTCAGGACCACGGGTTTCAGCAAGGAGACATGGAAGAAGTTAGGGATCTTGAGGGTAGGAGGCAGTCGAAGCTTGTATGAGGATTGATCTGTATCAGAATCTCAAAGGGTCCAAGGAACCTGGGAGCAAACTTGCAAGACGTCACCCTCAGCTGGATGTTCCTGGAAGACAGCCAGACCTTCGTACCTGGAAGAAACTGAGGAGGCTCTCGTCTTCTAGTGTCTGCCTTTCTCCTCATGCGGTCCACCGCCAGAAGAATAGAAGATCGTGTCTGTTGCCATATCTGCAGAAAGTCCCTGAAGATAGAGTCGGCTACAGGCACCTGGGACATAGTAGAGCCAGGCAGGGGTATTCGAGGATGTTGGCCGTAGACTATGAAGAATGGACTGGAGGTGGTGGACCCACTGGTATGGTTATTATAGGAGAACTCCGCCCACAGGAGCAGCTGCACCCAGTCATCATGTCGTCTGGAGACAAAGTGCCGCAGATAGTTCTTCATAATTTGCTTAAAGAGGCTCTGTCACCAGATTCTCAAATCCCTATCTCCTATTGCATGTGATCGGCGCTGCAATGTAGATAACCGTAACGTGTTTTTTTTTTTTAAAACGTTCATTTTTGGCCAAGTTATGAGCTATTTTATATATATGCAAATGAGGTTTGAAATGGACAACTGGGCGTTTTTTTTTCGTTATGTCCAACTGGGTGTGTATTGTTTTTTTAACTGGGCGTGTTTACGTGTATGACGCTGACCAATCAGTGACCAGTCAGCATCATACACTCCTCTACATTCATTTACACAGCAGCGATGTGCAGCCACATCCTGACACTTCTGACTCTTTTCTTTGAGATTTCTAGCAAGGGAAACAAAATCTCGCGAGATTACGGAGGTAAACGAGATTTAGTTTCACTTGCTGGAAATCTCACAGAAAAGAGTCAGAAACGTCAGGATTCTGAATACACATGACGTCCAGGCTGGATTTCACGTGTATTCATTATCAGGACACTTGATTAACGTTAATCTCTGTTCATGTGGCTGCACATCGCTGCTGTGTAAATTAATGTAAACCTCATTTGCATATGTATAAAATAGCTCATAACTTTGCCAAAAATGAAAGTTTAAAAAAAAACAAAACCTTACTGTTATCTACATTGCAGCGCCGATCACATGCAATAGGAGATAGGGATTTGAGAATCTGGTGACAGAGACTCTTTAACCCTTTCGACTTGTCCATTGGACTGTGAATGATAAGCTGAGGAGAAGTCCAACTTTACACCGAGTAGGCCGCAGAGTGCTCTTCCAGAACTTTGAGGTGAACTGGACCCAGGGGCGTAGCTAAAGGCTCATGGGCCCTGGTGCAAGAATTCAGCTTGGGCCCCCCTACCCCTCCCCAACACCACAAGACCCCTGCCGTGCCTATGGCCAGCCGCTTTGCCCAACAGTCCCCCCAGTAAAATTCCCCCCATAGATGCCCCCACAGTATAATGCCCCCCATTAGCTGCCCCATACAGTATAATGCTCCCCGTAGCTGCCCCCATACAGTATAATGCTCCCCATGGCTGCCCCCATACAGTATAATGTTCCCATAGCTACCCCCCCACAGTATAATGCTCCCATAGCTCCCCCCCACAGTATAATGCCCCCATACAGTATAATGCCCCCCATAGCAGACCCCATACAGTATAATGCCCCTCATAAATTCCCCCATACAGGATAATGCCCCCATAGCAGCCCCATACAGTATAATGCCCCTTATAGCTGCCCCCACACAGTATAATGACCCTCATTGCTGCCCCCACACAGTATAATGCACCCCATAAAGTATAATGCCCCCATAGCAGCCCCATACAGTATAATGCCTCCATAGCTGCCCCCACACAGTATAATGCCCTCCTTAGCTGCCCCACACAGTATAATGCCCCCATACAGTATAATGGCCCCATAGCAGCCCCATACAGTATAATGCCCCTTTTAGCTGCCCCACACAGTATAAAGCCCTCATAGCTGTCTCCCTACAGTGTAATACCCCTATAGCTGCCACCATATCAGCCTCCCAGACAGTATAATGCCCCCATAGCAGACCCCATATGGTATAATGTCCCTCATAGCTGCCCAATACAGTATAATGCACTCATAGCAGCCCCATACAGTATAATGCCCCTCATAGCTGCTCCACACAGTATAATACCCTCCTTAGCTGCCCCACACAGTATAATGCCCCCATACAGTATAATGCCCCCATAGCAGCCCCATACAATACAATACAACAGACAGTACAATATAACACACATACATTACGGGCCCCCTCTGCCGCTCACCTGCAGTCTTCCATGCTCTTCCGCATCAGCTCTTCCACAGTGGCTGGAACGCCCCCTCACATGACATCACGGTCACATGGTACACTCAGTGTACCATGTGACTGTGACGTCTAAACAAACCATACCTGTAATCAGGAAGTGCTGGCATCACGGCACATACAAAGTTTGTATCAGCATGCTGTGTGGCAACGGGGGGCCTGCGGGCCCCCCAGGCTTTTGGGCAGTTGCGACCGCTGCGACCCCTATAGCTATACCACTGACTGGCCCCCTCAATCCGAGACAATATGCAGAGGCAAGCCGTGCAGACGGAAGATGTGTTGTATGAAGAGGTCAGCCAGTCGAGCAGCAGAAGGCAGACCAGTCAGGGGAACAAAATGAGCTATTTTAGAAAAAAAACGATCCACCACCACCCAGATCACACTGCATCCAGCAGAGAGAGGCAGATCTGTGTCAAAGTCCATAGCAATATGTCGCCAGGGGGGCATTGGGCACAGGCAGTGGTTGGAGCAGACCGGCTGGTCTGGAGTGGGCAACTTTGTTTGCTGCACACACCATACAGGAGGAGACAAAGTTCATGACGTCTTTGGGCAGCGTTGGCCACCAGAACTGACAGTCAATAAGGTCTCGGGTCTTACGGGCACCAACGTGACCTGCCAGCTTGGAACTGTGACCCCAGCGAAGGATTCTTCCTCGGTCAGCCAGACGTACAAAAGTCCTTCCCGGAGGGGTCTCTAATCACAGAGGGGTGATTCGAGTGTTAACAGAGTAGATGCAGGAAGGATTGATAATATTCTGTGGGGACTCCACAGTGTCCTCTGTCTCAAATGACCTAGGCAAAGCATCGGCCCTCACATTCTTGTCAGCAGGTCGGTAGTAGAGTTCGAACCGGAACCGTGCAAAAACAATGACCACCTGGCTTGATGAGGATTCAGCCGTTGAGTCGTCTGTAGGTAGCTCAGGTTCTTGTGGTTCGTGAAGACCAGAATAGGATGAGCTGCGCCTTCCAGTAGGTGTCTCCACTCCTGCAGGGCCAGCTTGATAGCCAGTAACTCCCGATCCCCAATCGAGTACTTGCGCTCAGCGGGAGAAAATAGTTTGGAGTAGTAACCACATACCACCATCTTGCCTTTCGAACCTCTCTGGAACAAATGTGCACCAGCACCAACAGAGGAGGCGTCCACCTCTATTGAAAACTATAGGGATACATCAGGATGATGAAGAATAGAGGCTGACGTGAAGGCATTTTTTAAGGTTTCAAATGCGACTTCCGCCTCTGGAGTTCATACCTTGGCATTCATACCCTATTTATTGAAGGTAGAGATGGGGGCTGTTAAAGAAGAGAAGTTGGGAATGAACAGTCTGTAGAAGTTGGCGAATCCCAGGAATCGTTGTATGGCCCTTAAGCCTTGGGGACGTGGCCACTCCAGGACAGCCTTGATCTTCTCAGGGTACATGTTGAGACCCTGATCAGAGATGATATAGCCCAGGAAGGGTAGAGACTTCTCTTGGAACATGCACTTCTCCATCTTAGGCGTAAAGATGATTCTCCCTTAATCGAAGCAACACCTGGCGGACATGACCCTGATGAGTCACAAGATCTGGGGAAAAAAATCAAGATATCATCGAGATACACCACAACACAGACATAGAGGAGATCACAAAAAATGTAATTGACAAATTCTTGAAACACTGCGGGGGCGTTACACAGGCCGAAGGGCATGTCCAAATATTTGTAGTGTTAAATGCAGTCTTCCACTTCCAATTTTCGCCCCCCGTATGCGATCAAAGAGGATCTGAAATCAACGGCAATGGGTACCTGTTCTTCACCGTGATCTGGTTGAGACCGCGGTAGTCAATGCAGGGTCGAAGGGATCCATCCTTCTTTTTGACAAAGAAGAACCCAACTCCGGCCGGGGATGAAGACTTTTGTATGAAGCCCCTCCCCAGATTCTCCTTAATGTAGGCCGACATAGACTGGGTCTCTGGCAAGGAGAGAGAGTATGCTCTACCGCGAGGAGGGGATGAATCAGGAACCAAGTCGATAGGACAATCGTATGCTTGATGTGGTGGCAATGTCTTTGCTTCCTTTTTGTTGAAGACATCAGCGAACTGAGAGTAACAAGGAGGCAACTCTGCCAATGACTGATGCGGAGAAGGCGGGGACGGATGGACATGCACCAGACAGCGGTCGAGACACTTGAGGCCCCACTGAAGAACCTCTCCAGAGTTACAATCCAGGACTGGGGCATGTAGACGGAGCCAAGGCAAACCCAGCAGTACGGGGTTGACGGCCTTGGACAGGACATACAGGGAGATGAGCTCAGAATGAAGAGCTCCCACTTGAAGTCACAGACAACAATGGGTAAGGCAAAGGCAGTCCATCTACAGAGGCAACGATCAACGGCCTCTCCAGCAAAACAGTGGGAAATTGAAGAAGATCCACAAGGTCTTGGCAGATAAAATTTACTGCAGAGCCAGAGTCCAGGTAGACAGAGACTTGATGAGGTCTCTCGCCAGCAACGATGGTCACAGGAATGAACAGTTTGGAAGAGAGTTTTCTATTAAGTGCCGTAGCGCCCAGGGTTGTCTCTCCAACCAATCCCAGGCATTGAGGTTTCTTTGGCCTCTGGGAACACAGACGCATGACATGGCCAGCGAGGCCGCAATATAGACAGAGTCCAGAGGTTCGCCTGCGTTGTTTTTCTTGAACGGACAGTTTAAGCCGATCCACCTGCATCAGAACCTCGGGTGCAGCAGAAGAACAAGGCAAGAGGGGTAGCTGGAAGTTGGGAGCCAGACTAGGAAGTCGCCTCTCCTGTAGAATCCCCTGAGATCTCTCCCTGAGCCTTATGTCCACTCGGGTAGCCAGTAGAATCTGGTCATCCAAGGCAGCTGGGAGATCTCGAGCAGCCAGTTCGTCCTTGATCTCGGGTGATAGGCCATGCCAGAAGGATGCTACCAAGGCCTCATTGTTCCAGGACAATTCTCCTGCCAGAGTCCGGAACTGGATGGTGCATTCGCCCACTGAGGCGTCCTCCTGGCGCAGGTTAAAGATAGCAGTGGCTGCCGACGAGACTCGTTCAGGCTCCTCAAATACAGTACGGAACAACCGCACAAACTGCTGGAAGTCTCGGGTCCCTGTCGTTCCCAGATTGGATTCGCCCACACCAGGGCCTTGCCGGCAAGTAGAGCTATGATGAAGGTGATCCTGGCTCCGTCCGAAGGGAATGCTTGGGCGTGCAGAGTGAAGCGGATATGACATTGATTCAGAAATCCCCTGCACAAACTTGCGTCTCCATCGAACCGAGGTGGCAATGGCAGCGAGAACCGAGGGTCCGACCTGGGGCTGCCAGGAGGTGTAGCAGGAGGATCGATTGGAGGAGCTTGAATAGGAGCAGTGGAGAAAATATCTAGCGCCCCTAGCTGCTGTGCCATGGAGTCTACTGCCACAAGGAGTTGATCCTGTCGTGCTTGCAGATCCTGCAGGTCCGCCTGCATGGCTTGGGAGGATGACAGGCCTTTGACTTGTCCAGTGGGGTCCATGGCCTAAGCGTACTGTCACGATGGGGGTGTGGACCCACTGAGCCGTACCGCGTAGCGGGGTAGCAGCTGGCCAAGAGGGTACAAAACAATGTCTATAGTTCAGAACGGGTACCTGAGGCACTGTGGACAGTAACGGGAGCACGACTTGACTTTCACAGCAGGTGGCACCGTGAATGCAGCGGAAGACACGACTTGACTTTCTCAGCATGTGGCACCGTGGATGCAGCGGAAGACACGACTTGACTTTCACAGCTGGTGGCTCCGTGGATGCAGTGGAAGACATGACTTGACTTTCTCAGCAGATACGATAGCACGGGATACAGGGTACAGGCAGCAGGAACGGGTAACACTGGGAACTAGGAAACACTGGGAGATCATTTGCAAGACAAACTTAGGTATACAGCAACGTTCAGATGAGGAACAAGTGGGCAGGGCCCCTTTTTATAGCCCAGGAGCCATTTGGGCTAATTATTGGTTGGTGACAGCTGGATGTGTACTGGCCCTCAAAGGCCGTGCACGCGTGGGCGCGCGCACCCTGTGAGAAACAGTCCGAGGACCCGTAAGTGAGTGCTTGCATCTCCCTGGAGGGAGCTGACGCCGAGAAGACAGATGTCCATGGCCGGGGCCGTCAGAGGGTAAGTCTGAACGACGGCCACCGGCCATAAACGTTATAGTGCACCTTTTGCAAAAATTTACGCTTTGATACAAAATTGTATAAAGGCGCCAATGAGTGTAAAGTGTCGGGTGGCCTTGTCATAATATACCAGGTGTCTAATTTACAATATACTGTATATGACATGTGGGTATGATATATTATTTTTTTATCCTATTATTCAGGTTTTATTTGTGTTTGTCAAAAATTTGAACATTTACCTGACAGCAAAAGGGTTAAAAGAATAGGTTCACATTTTCACCTTTGTCAAATCTCCACAATTAAGTTCGGTGAATTGCACAAGCAGCAATTCCATTAAAGTGTAGCTAATCGTTCACCAAACGTCTGACATGTAAGGGTATGTGCACACACACTAATTACGTCCGTAATTGACGGACGTATTTCGGCCGGAAGTCCCGGACCGAACTCAGTGCAGGGAGCCGGGCTCCTAGCATCATAGTTATGTACGATGCTAGGAGTCCCTGCCTCTCCGTGGAACTACTGTCTCGTACTGAAAACATGATTACAGTACGGGACAGTTGTCCTGCAGCGAGGCAGGGACTCCTAGCATCGTACATAAGTATGATGCTAGGAGCCCGGCTCCCTGCACTGTGTTCGGTCCGGGACTTGCGGCCGAAATACGTCCGTCAATTACGGACGTAATTAGTGTGTGTGCACATACCCTTATAGTGACATGTCAGAAGTTTTGATTGGTGGGGGTCCGTGCACTGAAACCCCCACCAATCGCTAAAACCATGCAGCAGAAACACTCGTGTGAGCGCTCAGCCCCTTAGTTTCTGTTCAGCTATTTCCAGAAATCAATGTAGCGTTGTATGGACTCAATAGAAAGTTTATGAGCCCGTACACATCTATATCAGCTTTCCGGAAAAAGCTGAACAGAATCGAAGCGGATTCTGCTGCATGGTTTTAGAGATTGGTGGGGTCTCAGTGCTCGGACCCCCACTAATCAAAACTTTAGACTTGTCACTATGACATGTTAGAAGTTTGTTGAACATAGTTACCCTTTAATCACATACTTAGAGGCACTACAGTGTTTTGATTTTAAACCTAGAAAACCCACAAGGATTTACATTCATCCAAAGCGTCCCTTCAATGTTATGGAATTACTGTTTTTGAAATAAAAAGGGGTTTCAATGATTTTAAAAAAAAAATCACATTGTATTTAAAGTAATTGTCCAGTCGTGACAGTTTAAATCTTATACATAAGTCTGTATTTATAGGTGATGCTCGCCTGCTATTTATTTTCTGCAGTACTTGCTGTTTATCTGCTTTTTAGGTCAGCTCCATTAGGGCAGAGATGTGATTCATGACTACATGTTACCTACAGTGCCTAGAGGTAGTCTGCAATTCAGGCCCTGTCTGATTGGTTCAGACTGCTGCTCTCTCCCTCCCCACTGCAGCTCTGCCTCCTCAGATTGGCTGCAGTGTATAAACACATGCCCATTACAAGCTCACCGGGAAGTCAGAGCATGAAGAGCTGATTTCTATTACAGCACAGGTAGAATGATTATAAACTACAGAGTAGTAAACCACCAGTGATGAAAAAAAAAAACATCAGTGGTCAAGTTACCAAATTATCCTTGAGTCATACATGACTGCTAGATTTGACATTCCCAAAAACAACATGTTACCCGTTACTACATTGCTTTCACTGAAGCGAAGGATTGTGAAAAGGTTCACAGCAGAGATTTGTAGAAAATTTGTTTTTAGCATTTTTTTTTAATCCTGGAAAACACAGAATTTGTCTTCTGCTTCTTTTGTGCAATATGTTATTTACTGACAAAAGGTATTTTAGTTGCTTTTCTCACAGTCCTAAGGAATACCACAAATTCTGATATCACAATGAGTTGTGACAGATTCAGCAGTGTTACATTTACAAACTTAGCCCTGCTACATCCGTACATATAAAAAATACCACATTTATAAGCAAGAACAACACAATAAAAATATAATGTAAAGTAGAGCATGCTTTGCATAGTTGTGCAGTATAAATATATGCTTTTTACTTTTGTACTATTGCTGTTTAACCCCCAAAAATGGAACAACAGAGGTTAAACATGTATCAGTCGATACGGTATAACTTTTCAAATAATATTACAAGGCATGCTGGACTTTATGTTTCGGAAGCACAGACTCGTCTCGGCACTAAGGAATTACCATGCTGAAATAAACTTCCACGGCACATCTGGGAAGGAATATGCATGTGAATTAGCAGCTGTTGTGCAGTATGTTATAGATACCTTTGCCCTCATCATCGAATGATATAAAGTCAGACACTGTAGAGAATATAGCGTATATCCAGCCATAAGTATCATCCACAGCTTCATGTATGAGTCTCACTGGGTCATTCCTCAGCTTGCTTATTGGTCCTCCTAAACACGTTAAAATAAACATAGAAAAAAAATAATTAGTTTTTATTCCCAAACTCATTAAATTCTTCCCTGTATTAATATAGTGTTTTCCAACGTAATTATTTATAATTGTTATGAATATGTTATAGCCACTGACGAAGGGATGAGGCAACCTGCTAATTTCTCTAGATCTCCTCCATGTCTACATGTTCTGGTCCTAGCTGTAACGGAGAAGAAAAGTGGACCTAACTCTGCATTGTGGATTTCCTGAATGTTTTAGTTTTTTTTAAATTTACTAATTCTGCGATCTTGGAGGAGAATGGGGGTGGCACTAGGAGGGAACATTTAAACTTTCACTCTTTTGGTTACACTTAAGTATATAACATTATACACATACGTCTATATAGACAGTTTATCATAGACATCGTTTATCTAGATACATTGCAATAATTGTGAGTCTATACTGACAGTGTACAATAAAATAGTTGTGATCATTAGAATTGTCATTATTGATAAAAGATATAAATAATTGTATAAAAGAACAGTTTTTGTGCATAATTTTGATACATTCTATAATGTACCTGCAGTCCTATGTAAAACTACAGATAATACATGATGATTCATGCTTTAGAAAGTACATGACATCATAGAATGGTAAGTGTCTTTTACATCTGTTTTTGTTTGGGACATAATACTCTGTTCCCTTTCTTATTGGTTAACTCAATGCGAAACTAGTAAGAGGTCCACCCTAGATAATGGACTGTATTGGCAGCTGTACACATTAAAATGATGCCCCAGCAGTTGTGGAACTAAAAGTGATATATCAGTCATTTATTAGGGACTCCAGTCTGTTTACCACCACCTCTAACTGCAGTGTTGCATTAAACATGCCAGAAAAAAACAAACATTCCAATTGCCAAGAATATCCAAGCAAGGCAACACAAACAAGGAAGATGCATCATCTAATTTTACAGACAACCCCCATAGTCACAAGCTGAAATATAGGAGGGAATTTATCAATAGCTTTGCGCTTGTTTTTTGGATTGAAAAAGTTGGAAATCATGGCAGACACTAAATTTGCGCAAAAATGTGCAGGCAAAGTTTACCGGGAGGGGGAGTTGTCTCTACGTTTTCCATAGAAGCATTAATCCAAAAGTTAGAAAATGGCTGAAATGTGGGCGCAAATCTACACCTACTCAAAGTAGTCATAGATTTCATTTTCAGACGTAGGACAGTCCAAAATCCATCAAACTTATTTTTTACATTTGTTTCTATACTTTTTTAAGAAGTTGCAGAAATTAACTGTGCGGAAATTAGGCTGTGGTGCAGAATTTTCCCTCCGCAGCATGCTCATTATGTTGCAGAGAAGTAGCGGGATCTCACTGCGGATTTCAGCCTTTGCAATGCAAAAACTGAAATCTGTGGCAAGTCCGCTGTGATATCTGCAACGACCGAATTACCTGTCAAATATGCAAATGTTGATGCAGCTTCGTTGCGTAATTGCCTGATCAATACTATTACAACGATGCCAAATTTATAAAGTTTTTTTATGTTTTACTACTTTTACAAGGAAAAAACGAAGTGTTAAAAATATATTTTCTTCTATATCACCGAATTCTGAGAGCCATAACTTTTTACATTTTCTGTCGATTGAGCAGTGTGAGGGCTTATATTTTGCGGGATAAGCTGCGCTACCATTTTGGGGTACATGAGACTTTTTGATCACTTTTTATTCCATTTTTTGTTAGATGATGAGGTGACCAAAAAAAAACAAATTCTGGCGTTTTAAATATATTTTTTTCTATGGCCTTTACCCTGTGGGTTGAATAATGTTATATTGTAATAGTTTGGACTTTTATAGATGTTGGAATACCAGTTATGTTCATTTGTTGTATTTTTTTTTTCATTGCTTTTGAGAGAAAATGGGAAACTTTTGATGTTTTTTTTAATAAAAACTTTCTTTAACTGTATTTAACTATTTGTATTAGTCCCACTAGGGGACTGGAACAAGTGATCTTTGTATTGCAATATATTGTGATTATGACAGGCTCCCATTAAGCCCTGCCTCAGGTACAAAGAGGGCAGACCTGGGGGCCTTGGAACATCAGAGAGGGCCACTCAGTGTTTCTAACAGCTTAAATGCTGCGGTCGCATCTAAGGGGCGAAACGAGTGGGATCCCAGTTTGTTCTTTTCGTACACAATAGCCATATCTACCCTTGATTAATTCAAACCAGATGGTCTGTTCATATGACTTTTGTCCAAGAATATCTATCAAATGGAAACGTTTATGCAAAACTCGAATGGCTGGGTTATACAAAAATGTTGTTTTGTCATGATGTCTAGGATTTTGCAGAGAGAGAGAGATAGAGAGAGGGAGAGAGAGAGAGAGAGAGAGAGAGAGAGAGAGAGAGAGAGCGCATGCTGTGGTGTTAACATGTAATTGAGCTTTTAAAGAATTTTGATGTTTTTTTCCTTTAGAGATGCTTTAAAATCCTCCATGTGTCAGTTTGCTACAATGTTTTCTTCATGAATTTGCTTTATTATCCATATAGTAGTTGCATGATATTAGCATTCTGTAACTGAAATCCTATTTTTTAATCATTCATCATTTGTGCTTGAACCTGCTAGATCTACTGAGTAATTGATGTAACTACCCAACAAGTTCCCTAAATATAGCAACGGCAAAGTGTCTCTGCAAAGTTCCTTTTTCGTTCTAAAATATTTCTTTATATAATGACAGTTTCATGCATGGCATAAAATGATCCATAAGTAACATAAATAAGGCAGCAGTGAATTTCCTATATCGCGGCTTGCTCATGAATATTACTTTTAGAAATTACATTGGCTTTCCTAACTCTATAATATCATCCACTGTTATGATTTATCTCCAAACACAAGCGCACTCTTGAGTTAAAATCACGCTCAAACAACATGCAAAGAGATTTAGAACGGTCCTTGTCAAGAAGGCTTTCAGCTTCCTTCAAAGCATTGCCAGCAGCAGGCTGGTGAGATCCTAGTAGGACAAAGGGCATGTAAGGAAGGAATAGAAGAGAACAGCTAACGGTATATAGTACAATATGTACAGTAGACGGGGTGGGCACTGTTCGCTAATGGCACATACCCCTGGACATGAAACACTTTAGCTACTATTAATGGAAGTTAAGTAGCTATTCTTTTGTGTGGTTGCAGCATTCGGTGAGCCACATGTTTAGTGTAGTGTATGTTGGTATTACAGCAACAAAAGACACCAATACTAAGAAAGGTGAGCCGTCTATGTTGATGGCCTCGCTAATGTCGTGTTCTGACAGCAGAATAATGGTAACCTTTCAGCATCTAATGATTTCATTTATCAACGCTGACCCAATTAGCGGATGAAGGACCAATGAAGAAAGCAAACTTCCTTCAAGTCCTAGGGAAAGAGTCTGAGAAAATATCTGGCACTAAATATAATGATAGACTGTAATCTAGCGTGACATAAAGAGACGGCAAATATACCTACTGGGAAACCACATATAATTATTTCTGATAGAACCCGTTCATTTAAAGAACAACTCCAGTCTATTTTGATACTAACTTCAAATGTATCAATATTTTTGATGAACATACAGAGTAATGCATAAATTAGGGAATAGTTAATGCAATTCTCCAATATTACTGGAATTGCTGTAATTAGTGATTTTATAACAAAACAGGGAAGCTTTAAGGAATTTATATTTCGTACAGCTTCCCTGATGCACCATCAACAGTTTTATGAAAACCTGTGTCTTTTTCTCCATAAACAGACCACTGCCACATGGATTTGAAGAACAGCAACAGACAATTTGAATCCAGCATATTACACCCCTGGCATAGATGTTGTTTGCTGCACTAGTCCTGTATCTAAGTACCCTGGCCAAAAGAAAGTGACATCTCTGGCACTCAGCACATACCCTAAGGGCATGGCCAGACGTGGCGGCGTTTTTACGTTGCAAATGTCGGTGCAGATTTGGGGCAATTACGCAAGGAATCTGCACCAACATTTGCATATTTGACATGTAATTCAGACGTTGCAGAAAACACAGCGGACTTGCCACAGATTTCAGTTTTCACATTGCAGTGAAATTCCGCTTCTTCTCCGCAACAGTCAGTGCATGCTGCGGAGGGAAAATTCTGCACTGCAGCCTAGGGTCCGCAGCAGAGTTTTCCGCAACACCTGAACTAACTTGCCTAAAAATTTATTGAAACACATATCAGATATCTCAAAATAGCTTTCTATAAATACTCCAGAAATTGTATACCAAAGACTATTTGGGAACACGTTATTTTGAGCCTCGGGTATCAAAACTAACTCATAGGAAGTGTTCTGTTTCCCATAGAAACCAGAGTTTAGCTTTAATTTGCAAGACTGTGCTGGGAAAATTAAAGCTGAACTGCGATTGGTCGCTTTTGGCAACAAGGATACGTTTTCTATGTGACAGTTTTGATACGAGATGCCCTTTGTGTATATATAAACAGCTGTTTTCTGGTGTTTATCTATGCTCTCTGTAAACCCAAGGTAAAACAGCTGCGTATAACAGCTGTTACTCGTACAAACAGTGACAAACTGTGCCCATGGGAATTAGTATATATTTATTTCAAGTAAAATACAAGAGATGCAACATTAGACCTTAAGTATCCAAACGTGAAATGTGGCCTAGTATCCCACAGCAACCAATCAAATTCCACATTTTATACTTCCAATGGTCTTTTCAAACTGAAACATGAAATCTTATTGGCCACTATAGATTCTTTTGAATCACTGTTTTTCAGAGAGAGTTTTAGTGCATGAGTCTTAATATTGCACTAATGGTGTTGTCTCAAATGACAACCTCTTTTATACTGAAGCCTTCTCAGAGATAAGTTGATCACTGCGGCAACTGAAATAGAAATGTAATACTAAATGGTGGCTAGTCAAATGAACGGCCATTTAATTAAAATGGGGCCGTGCTGCAGCGGGTGGCCGGGGCATTGCTTTGCAAGGATAAACAGTGAAGAGGATGCAATGTTAAATAAGCATTTTGACCCCTTCATTCTCAGGATCGGTGCGGTCCCAGGGATCAGGCCCCCACCAATCAAAAAGTGATGGCATATCCTAGCAATATGCTGTCACTTTATATGATGGGAAAACCCCTTTAAGTTTCCATTTATAACGTATATGCATTTATGTTGCCCTTCTACCATTCTGCTTTGTGTATGCTCTGGGTAATACTGCACAATGCTATGTGTCATAGGTCCCTAGAAGGGGGAAAGCCCCTTTAGATAAATATATGAGTCATATGTTAGATTATCACAGCTGCTGTCCGAACCACAAATGGTCACCTAGACATATTCTATTTCTGCACTTGCGGATTACAATTTGGGTCTAATATGTAACTCAACGACTGTCAGAATTTCTAGCTCGTCTTGTACAATGTTAGTACTCTATTAACAAAACACGGATCCTCTGATTTGCACATCTAAATGCTTCACATGTTTTGGAAGTGTTGTATTTTCTGCATTGTTTTTGTGTAGCTGTGCTCTCCATTAATGCACACATGACACATCATTAGTATCTAAAATCAGTATGACAGCGCAATGTGTATACACCACATGGACACAACTGTAAAAACACAAATGGTTAATAGAACAGAAACACTGCAGGCAGAATGTCTTTACCAGGTGGTAAACAGGGGTCATCACAGTACTGGGAATAGGTGTCTATTGGTGATGATGGCAGGAGCAGTCAAGGAGATGATGATAATGTAAAAATAAAGGAAACATGTTAGCACTTTGCCCTGGATATTGTATTTATGTAGAATATAGGTAAGCATTGAGCACATATGTGTTTATTAAACTAGTTATCATCATCATCCTCAGATAACAACTTCAATTTATGGGAAATGTAGTGTTCAGCAACTACAATCTGGAGATTTTCCTTAATACTATAGAATAACACAAACCCCAGTGTAAGCATATGGCTAATATATACATATATATATATAACATAATAAATTGTTACATATTCTCCTTTCAAATACCCTACTGCTCCTGCACCAACAGTTTTGTGGGCCCAAGCTAGCCTTTGTTTACAAGGCTGCAGTAATAACGTACCATACGCAACATATGACCACGGCAGGCCATTACTGATCATACAAGGACCGGTAGGGGAGCACAAACTACAGGATCAGCAGGGGCTTACAAAGTAATTATGTGACTATTTGTTATTTGTAGTCACACTGTATACAGATCATACTAGGGTTTTCAGAATATTGGAAAAGCCATGTGACATTATTTTATGGAAGAAGGTGTAGTACGTATTTTAATTTATCCACAGATTAATTGCATGCGACAGAACGGTATATAATTATAATTTAAATAATAAATTACAACTATAAAGCATTAACATGCAGCAAGTTGTCAGAGTCAAGATAAACTTGGCTACATCCGTACATACTATGATAAATAGTTTATTCTAAACCTCTCCAAAAGACCACCTCTTTGAGAAGACCACCCCTCATCTAGATCATTTTTTTTTTCTGTGGTGGATATTCAATTCTCTTATATTCTACAGCATGTATATTGGCCCTCTACTAGAGGACCACCCGTCTAGTCTTTGACAATTTTGGGTGGTCGTTTCAAAAGGATTTAACTGCATTTTAATAGCAGTTTAGAATAATTCAGATCATTATTATTATTGATAATAATATTCAATAGAAGAAGTAAAATACCAGAAATTTACATTAATCTGGCACCGGATAGTCTGGCAATTTTAATAGCCCAGCCCTTGAGTTTTATCAAAACAGTTCTAGAATCTGTAGTGTCAAGTGGAAGCTGAGCAGAGAGAAGTGTCTGTAGCATGTTTCCTTTGAATTAATTGTTCTACTCAGTAGGGTTTCATTCATTCCTGGAGGATCGCCATCCTTTAAGACACACAATAATATTAATTTTTTTTCTATTTATCTGAATAATTTAGAATAGGATGTATTTAACTATTGAAAAAAAATTAGTCTTATTTAACAAAACTGCATAACAGAAAAACTGTCCTTGTTAACTAAATCAACCAATCACAGTGCAGCTTGAATTTTTCAGGGAAGTTTAAGAAATGGATGCTGAGCTCTGATAAGCTACTATGAACAAGAAATATATTTTTGTTAGACAGTTTTGATCAATTAGTCTAATTTTGTCATTATTGTATTTTGTCATCTACACGCCATTGCCTGACTTTATGATTATTACCCATAAAATATTTTTTTTTACTTCTTTAATTCTGTCTAATAATTAGAACTGTATACCTGATACCTGTCAGGTACAACATAAATAAATATCTAACAACAATCTACCTATCAGTTATATGTGTTTCTTAAGTACCCATCAGATTTTTACAATTTAACAGCACAATAAAGAAGTATTGATATCCTTTAAAGCAGTTGCCGTGAAAATGCACAGTACACATTAAACATGTTTGGTGGGCAATTTACTTTAAGTGGCTAACACTCAATTTCTTACCTTCTTTCCAGAAGACTGTAATTTAATTAAGGTTTTCTTAGTGCAGAGGCTTAAATGAAACAGGTTAGCAATTGCACAAAGAACTTAGAAAACCCAGATATGGTCATCAATTAAAATACTGTTAAAAGCACATAGAGTGAATACAAAGAACGAGCAGCAGGAGTTGACAAAACAAGTTATCTAAATAAGAGATGAAGAATGAATTTAAAATTTGTGCACGGCATGTGGCTAATAAAGGAAGAAAAATGGTCTTGTAAACAATGGCCATGTAATTGAATACTTGTTTTTGGAAATCTCCATTATAGCCGAACTCTGTAACTTTAAGAAGTTTCGCTTTTTGTAAAAAATATCCTAAAAAATATTTTGAGCCTGTTTCATATTTTAAAAAAAATACAAATATTAAAATGTTCATATTATCAGGGCATGAAGTATTTCTTTAACCCCAAATTCAAAAGGTATGGACTTTCACAGTCATGTGTCCTGAATAGTCATCTATTTGGCCGGAGCACTTAAGAGCAGACAGAAGTCTTAAAGGTGATATCCCAACAGGGAAATCCCCGGCAAAATCAGCTTTGCTAGTGGTCTTGGGAGCCACGGCAGCCCTCCAATTTGGGAGATATAGTTGGTCAGTGCTGTTCTTGAAGATTGTTAGACAGGCTGAGGTTGGGGCTGGTGCTATTCTGACAGTTCAGTAAATAGATAGAGGATAAAACATGATGTAGAATCATGCAGAACATGGAAATAGGGCTGGTAATAGGGCTGGTTGCCAATATGTAGTCAAAAGCTATTGGTGTATCATCACAGTATTGAGAATTCCCTGTGAAACATTGTCATAATCTATAATCAAAAGGGATGGTGACATATTAGTACCACTGATTGGTAAATTTGAGGAGGCTGATTGGTAAATTTGAGGAGGCTGACCATCTAAGCATAGAATGCAGGTGCAGATCACAGGAAGAAAATAAAAAGATCAACAACTGCTGGGCTAACTTGTCGTGATTCTAAAAATGACATTTTAAACCTCATCAGTTCTGATTTTTGTGGCAGGACTGTTACTGTTCCTGCGCCTGCACAGCGACCCCACAACAATCAGCAGATAGTATTTAATTTCCCCGCAGCATCACCACAGAGGAAAACATGTGTTTTAGCAGTGTTTTTTTTTATTTAGTTTCATTTTGTATATGCTTGTACCTGGTGTATTTTAAAGCGTACCTTCCAAGTTTGTCCCCCAAAAAAATGTAGGACTTAACCCTACTTCAAAATATAATTAAAGGCTATGTACAACTGTGAATATCATTTTTTTATTTATTATTAAATCAATGTCTTTTGTGTTTTTAAGCAATTTTGTAATTGACTTTTATAATATATACTGTATATATTTTTTTTACTTTTTACTTTACAGCTTCTATGTATCATGTATGCATAGAAGCTGTTTCGTACTCTCCTATATGATTCTGCTAGGTCAGCTGAACTGAGAGCTCGTCTGAGGTCGGGTCCTGTTTGTCTTTGACACACAGTATCCACCTAATATTGATCACATCTAAGTTATGAACCTGTGTGTCAGATTTATCTGTTCTCCCTAGAACTCGTATCCAGCGTCTGTCAAGCAGACGAGTGTGCAGTGCTCACGTAACAATGGCCAGAACAGAGGGAGATAGGAGTGAAGAAGGGACAACACCATACAATATATGTAATCATAATACATTATGAATATGCTTATATTTACAACCTTCATATCTAGAGCATGTTGAGCTCTGTTAAAAATGCCACTGTCCCTAAAAATGCTACAAAAATGGAAAAACCCAAAAAGCTGTTTATGTAGGTCTTCTCAATTTTCATATTCATATTTTAGACTTTAAAGTAACATCTGGACGCAGCTTTTTTGACCAAAAAATGTGCAAGAAAAATATACGTTTTAAAACGCAGAAAAAAAAAGTGTGTGTGAAGGAGGCCTTAAAAGTTTTAACCATTGTTTCCTTTTCCCCTATTTCTGTTGCTCAGTCTTGGACCTGCCAGACGTCAATATTTTTTATTAGATGAGGAGGTCTTTAGACCTGTACATAATACTCTAAATGAGGTCCTTCTATGGGAAATAAATCTAGTGATTCATCTAAAAGAGTTCTACTGGCTGTTTTCACTGCCTGGGATCACTGTTTACTCATTTTAAAGTTATGTCAAATAACCACTGGCAAATCTTTCCTACTAATATTGAAATTAGTTTTTTCAGGTTTGAATATAAAAATTTTTTTGGAACTGTTAACCAGTTCATTGAATCCAAGTATCTGTACCAGCCTGTGGGCAGTTTGTGATTTACCGAGGGGAGGAGAGGCTGCTCTGACTAGTTTCGGTCAGGAGTCGTGCATGAGGAGGAACGCTGATACGACGCCATTAACAGGATCCTGGAATCGTCTGAACGGCTCAGAAAGTCAGACATTCTGGGAAGATCGCTGGGAGCTTAGTGGTTCCTTTAGCAGGCTGAAGGACTCAGGTACAGAGGGTAGAGATACAGTGGCTAAGGAATGGAGCAGGGGAAGGAGAGAGATACCACAGGTATCAGTACAGAGTGGACTATCCCCCTTTCGAGGATATAATTGCAGACAGCATTAGAAAGGAGGATTTGTATGTTGTTTGTTGATGGTATGAAATGCAACTCATTTTTTTTGGGATACTATGTTATATAATATGAGGTCTAAGGACTAAATTATTTAAAAACAAAAAAAAAAAATGAAAATATATCTATATGTTGCGGTACAAGTGTTATGTTACACCATATGAGCTCTAAGGACTAAGGAGCTTTGATAAAAGGCTTGAAGTCTAAAAAAAGGCTTGTTTTTATAGCATGGAGTACGACATACGACTCTCTATAAAGGAGATTATCCCTCTGACTGACCCAAGTAAGCAGTAATATTAAGGGGGATTATACTCCCTATCTTTGGCCTAAATAAGCTGGAACATTGTATAAAAGGTGAAGAATCCCTTCTTGGGCATTATAGGGAGTGGATAATATTGATCTCATTTCTATAATAAGCCGTAAAAGTGGCTAGAAACTCTCCTCTCCCGGTCCTCTGTTTCTGGGAAAATACTATAACAGTTTAAGTGGCAAAAAGAAGGACATGATAGTAAGAGATAATGCCCCAAGTAAGGAGGAGACCCTAGTAGTAAAGAATAGGCGGTCAGGAGCAGGTACCCCCTCTGGTGCTCAACAAGTCATGGAGAAAACCCTGTAAAAATACAAGAAAAAGAAAAAGACACAGGTTTAGGGAAAATAGACAAGTTCTTACATTCTCCTGGTGTTGCTGAAGAAAAAAGGGGCAAGGAGGAACAAAGGGGTACGGGAGAGATTCCCAACCCTGGAGAAAGGGGAAAGGAGGAAATGGAAAATTCAGTCCTACAGCAAATATTGGCTACTGTATTGAGGAATATAGAGGAATTGAAAACTCAAATTGGAGGAGTGAGAAGATATTTTATATCTTAGGAGGGATATGAGTAAAATTGATGATAGATCAACAGAAGTGTAAAAAAGGTTTGGAGTGCTGGAAGACCAGATGAGTGCCATGACTAAAGATGTTAATCAATTAACCACTTAAAATAAAGCGCTAAACCGTAAGATCGTCGGCCTAGAGGACAGGTCGAGGAGGTGTAATATCAGGGCGGTTGGATTTCCTGAGAAGGCGGAAGGAGATGATTGTGTTAAGTTTATATCTGAATGGTTAAGAAAATCCTTTGTAGATGTTGATCTTTCAAGCTTTTTTGGAGTGGAAAGAGCTCATAGAGTTCCATGGAAGGCTCTCCCACCAGACAGTAATCCACGGTCAATCCTGATTAAATTAATTTTGCCTAGAGATAGAGATCAAATTTTGCGGAAATCCAGATTATTCCCCCCAATGGAATGCAATGGAAATAGGATATTATTTTTCTCAGATTACTCAAGAGATACTCAAGAAGCCAGAAGTAAATTTATTGAGGTCAAGAAAAGGCTGAGAACAAAGGAAATAAAGTATTCCTTGCTTTTTCCCGCTAAATTGCGGGTAGTTTTTGAAGATAAGACATTGCTCTTTTAGAAGCCTAAGGAGGTTATAGATTGGATAAAAATTTATCAAATTAAGCCATAATAATAAGAGAGGTGGGGATGGAGACGTAGCGGAGGAGCAGAATGTGAAGAGGACTTGTCAACATCTCGCAGCAGCGGGACAATATGATGGGCCGCTGGGGGAGGGGGTGAAGGGGGCAAGGGAGGAGGGGGCAAGGGACTGGCAGGGGAGACCCCAGGAGCACAATAGGGTTATTAACATATTAAGTTTGCTTTCTCTCAAAGATATATGTATAAATGTGTAGAACCGATAAAAAATGTGTATAAATGTGTGTACTCTTTCCTTTCAGGAGGAGAAATTATTAGAAAGTATAAGTAATGAACATGCACAGCAGGTGTTAGTGTGGAATGTTAGAGGTCTGGGAGAAAGGTATAAAAGGCTTGCTGTATTTCAGGTAATGAGAAATCATATGCCAGGGATTGTATGTTTATTTGAGGCCCATCTAACACAGAGACGATCTTCCCTTACACGTAAATAATTTGGGAAAGAGATCCACTCAACCCATACAGGATACTCAAGAGGGTGAGTGTATTGATCCATAAATCATTGCAATATGAAATCCTAGATTAAAAAAAGTGGATGGCGAAGGAATATTTATCTTCCTACATATGAAGGTGGCAAACCAGGAATTGATATTAGCAATTATTCATATCCCGCCCCTATTTTCACTGGAGGTGCTAAATATATTAGGTAAATTTATGGAAGACAGAAGCTGGGTTCCATTATTAGTAGCAGGGGATTACAACTGTGTTATTAATGAAGAACTGGGGGCGTGGCTTGGCAGTCGGTCTGAATGGCCGTGTGAGTACAGAGCTCCTGCACCAGACTCTACTTTACCGTGACTAAAGCCTCAAAAACAGCACAACTTCGCACCAAAGGTAGTTCCCTGCACAGACCGGAGTATCAAGCAGATATGCCGAGACGCAGAAGGCCCGTACAGAGACCCACCAAGCTCACGGACTTCTTCCCTCCACGCCACACTGAGGAGATCCAAGATGGAGGGGACACGTGCTCCTTGACTGGCTCCCTTACCTCCGAGCCGCCTCCACACTCCCCGTCTCGACTCAATACTGCTGCAGCTATGCAGAGAAGGAGTGCCTCTGTCCCGTCGCTAGCTCCTCCACTCATTGCGGCAACTACGGTGAAGACTACCCGGGGTATCCCAGCTACAGGCCTCACTCATTCAGGACGACGTGGGCGCCATCTTCAATCATCAACACCTACCTCTGCATCCCCATCGCCGCCTTTGCTGAGCTCCAGGAGTCCATCTCAACAGAGACAGAGACGGTCTTCTCCGGCATCTCCATCAACCCAGGTAGGAGAATGTTATACCCCCTGGGACCCCCCTGTCAGAGGAAAAAAACCTAGATGACATGCCCTCCTCAGCTAATTTAGTCACAGAGCTTGCAATGAAGACCATGCTTCAGGCTCTCAGTACCTCCCTGCAAGCAGGATTTGCTAAAATGCTACATCCCCTGTCAGCAGCAGTACAAGACGTAGAACTTAGAGTTCAACATGCTGAAACCAAACTCAGTGAATTTGTCATGTCTCATAATGAGCTGATTGATGCACACTACGACCTAGAAACTGAAGTATCTCAGATAAAAGCAAAAATGGCTGACCTAGAGGACAGATCCCGTAGAAACAATATCAAGATAAGAGGGATCCCTGAAGATGTAGCTGCACCAGATCTGCCTAAATTTGTGCAAGAATTTATTAAGACCATGCTTCCGGGATGTACTCCGAGGGATATCATTATAGATCGAATTCATAGACTCCCAAAACCAAAACATCTTGCAGATAACATACCGCGCGACGTAATAGCCCGTATTCATTTTTACCATATCAAGGAACAATTGATGATGTCTCTCAAGAGAAAAGATGCTACGCCATCACAATATAGTATGATATCCATCTTTACAGATCTCTCAGCCGTGACGATGCAGCTACGAAGATGTTTGGCTCCTATCACAAATGCCCTACGGGACAACAAGATTTTATACCGCTGGGGATTCCCAGTTCGCCTACTTATTCATCGAAATAACTCTCTATACGTGATCCGAAATATCTCAGAAGGAGTAGTCCTACTAAAAACATGGGACATTACGGTACATCTACAAGAGCAGCCATCTAACCACCCCCCCCCCCCCACAAAGAGTAAGGGATGAATGGCAGGTGGTAGATCGCCGGAAACAACACAAACGATGAAAAGACTGATATGTGTCTTCTTTTCTCCTCTATCTCTGCTGGTCTCTGATATGACGGAACATCCCTCTTCAAAGTATTAGCTGAGGCTTAGCTAATACTGGTGTAGTTGCGGTCATATCGACCCGACATCAAGCTGACTGTCTTTGCCCCTTTTCTGATGGACAGTTTCATCTGTTCATGGTTCGTACTAGATTTGTGTAGAATCTATTGTTCTGTGTTTATTTATTTTTTATATTTTTGTGCTAGCAGCAGAGACACCTATTGTGAATATGGTCGCTGGAAACTGAACGAGCTGATCACACTGTATACAGGTACAGGGGAAAACAAACTAATATCTCCTCAGATAGGACACTACACCACATTTCTTTACAGCTACAATGGTTATTAAAATAGCCTCACTTAATGTGAACGGGCTTAATAGTCCACATAAAAGAGCGCATATGTGGCAAGAATCTAAATCCATAGTATGTGACATCTTGTGTGCGCAAGAAACGCACCTATTACAAACAGATGCAAATCGCATAAATCACCATTTATTTCCTCACATATTCCAATCACACTACACGGCTAAGTCCAGAGGCATTCTAATTGCTGTAAAAAAACTCGGTAGCGTTTCTGTAATGGCAGGAAGGAGGTGAAGGGAAAGTGAGCCCTAATCTACCCACCGCCCTGTCCCTGCCTACTTGCAATGACCCGCCCTAGGCGACGGGGTACAACTGGGCGGCGGTCCCTACGCTGTCTAAGTGCACGGGAGAACAAACAGGGAACACGCAAGGGAAGGGGCAGTAGCCCACGGAACGCCGAGGAAACGGAGCGGTGAATGAGTTGTCAGGACCAGGATGAAGTGGAGTATACCCAAGTGAGCACGGAGGAGGAAGCAAGCCGGAGGCAAAGCAAAGCGGGTTAAGCAGAACAGCAGCAAGGCAGAAGCACGGCAGGAGCAGGCTGGAGCAAGCAGCAGTGGGGCCAGGAATCCAAAAGAATTACAAGCACTGAGGAGAAGAACACAGCAGGTAATAAAGGACAGGGGGCGGAGCTAACTCAGACTGACCAGGCCGCGATAGGCTCTCCCACTCCTGAGCCTGCCACCCTGGTTGGTGGGAGATGGTGTCAGTCGAACAGGTCTGGCCTCAGGTGTGGATTGATTAATCCCAGGAGTATACCTAGACGTAGTACCTGGCAGATCCCTAACAGTACTCCCCCTTTTATGAGGGGCCACCGGACCCTTACTAAGAGGTCCCGGTTTAGTAGGGAAGAGAAGGTGGAACCTCCTGATCAATACCCCAGCGTGAACATCACAGGCAGGTACCCAAGTCCTCTCCTCCGGCCCGTACCCTCTCCAATGGACCAGGTACTGGAGGGAGCCCTGGACCATCCTACTGTCCATAATCTTGGCCACCTCGAATTCCACCCCCTCAGGGGTGAGAACGGGAACAGGAGGTTTCCTCGAGGGGGACCAGGACGGGGAGCAGCGTTTAAGGAGGGAGGCATGGAAGACGTCATGTATGCGAAAGGATGGGGGCAGCTCCAGACGGAAGGATACAGGGTTGAGGACTTCAATGATCTTATAAGGCCCAATAAATCGGGGAGCAAACTTCCTGGACGGGACCTTAAGGCGCAAGTTCCTGGACGACAACCAGACCAAATCCCCGATGACAAACCGGGGGTTAGCAGAACGTCTACTATCCGCCTGAATCTTTTGTGCGCTCTGGGACGCCTCTAGGTTCTTCTGCACCTGGGCCCAGACAGTGCACAGTTCCCGATGAACATCCTCTACCTCAGGATTATTGGAACAACCAGGGGAAACGGAGGAGAACCTTGGGTTAAACCCGAAATTACAGAAAAACGGGGAGACCCCTGACGAGTTACTGACCCGGTTATTCAGGGAAAATTCAGCAAGGGGAAGGAATGAGACCCAATCGAATTGACAGTCAGAGATGAAACACCTTAAATATTGTTCCAGGGACTGGTTAGTCCTCTCCGTTTGGCCATTAGTTTCGGGATGGAAGGCGGAGGAGAAGGACAGATCAATCTCCAACTTTTTACAAAAGGCTCTCCAAAATAAGGAAACAAATTGTACCCCTCTGTCAGAAACGATATTGACTGGGGCCCCATGGAGACGCAGGATGTGTTTCACAAACAAAGAAGCTAACGTCTTGGCGTTAGGTAGCTTCTTAAGGGGCACAAAGTGGCACATCTTGCTGAAGCGGTCTACTACCACCCACACCACCGACTTGCCCTGAGATGGAGGCAAATCGGTGATAAAATCCATGGAGATATGGGTCCAAGGTCTCTGGGGAATGGGCAAGGAACGTAGTAGGCCCGCAGGTCGGGACCTAGGGGTTTTGGACCTAGCGCAAACCTCACAAGCGGCGACGTAAGCCCTAACGTCTTTAGGCAACCCAGGCCACCAATAGTTTCTGGTAATGAGGTGTTTGGTGCCCAAGATGCCAGGATGACCAGATAGAGCGGAGTCATGGTTTTCCCTGAGTACCCTTAGCCGGTATTGCAGGGGAACAAACAGTTTGTCCCCAGGGACGTTCCCGGGAGCTGCACCCTGATCAGCCGCGATATCAGAAGCTAAATCAGAATCCGTGGCAGAAACGATTATACCAGGGGGTAAAATACAAGCAGGATCCTTCTCGGAAGGAGGATTGGCCATGAAACTACGTGACAGGGCATCAGCCTTAATATTCTTGGACCCAGCCCTATAGGTAACAAAGAAATTAAATCTGGTAAAGAATAGTGCCCACCGAGCTTGTCTAGGATTAAGCCTCCGGGCCGATTCTAGGAAAACCAGATTCTTGTGATCCGTAAGGACCGTTACCTGGTGTCTGGCCCCCTCCAGGAAGTGCCGCCACTCTTCAAAAGCCCATTTAATGGCTAGAAGTTCGCGGTTGCCAATATCATAGTTACTCTCCGTGGGCGAAAACTTCCTAGAGAAGTAAGCACAGGGGCGGAGATGGGTGAGGGAGCTGGTACCCTGGGACAAGACGGCCCCCACTCCCACCTCGGATGCGTCAACCTCCACAATAAATGGCTCCTCTTGGTTGGGCTGAATCAGCACGGGGGCCGAGATAAAGCACTTCTTGAGGGTCTCAAAGGCCTGGACGGCCTCAGGGGGCCAATGGAGGACATCAGCACCCTTGCGAGTAAGGTCCGTAAGAGGCTTAGCGACGACCGAGAAGTTGGCAATAAATCTCCTGTAATAGTTGGCGAACACTAAAAAACACTGTAACGCCTTAAGGGAGGCAGGTTGGACCCATTCCGCCACAGCCTGAACCTTGGCAGGGTCCATGCGGAATTCATGAGGAGTGAGGATTTGCCCTAAAAATGGTATCTCCTGTACCCCAAAGACACTTTTTTCAGTCTTAGCAAACAGATTATTCTCCCGAAGGACCTGGAGCACCTTCCTGACATGCTCCACGTGGGAGGACCAGTCCTTGGAAAACACCAGTATGTCATCAAGGTACACAACAAGAAAATTACCCAGGTAATCTCTCAGGATTTCATTAATAAAATTCTGGAAGACAGCAGGGGCATTACACAACCCAAAGGGCATGACCAGGTATTCGAAATGACCCTCGGGTGTGTTGAACGCAGTTTTCCACTCATCCCCCTCTTTGATGCGGATAAGGTTATATGCCCCCCGTAGATCGAACTTAGAAAACCATTGGGCTCCCTGAACCTGATTAAAAAGATCTGGAATCAAAGGAAGTGGGTACTGGTTCCTTACGGTGACCTTATTCAGGTTACGATAATCAATGCACGGCCTAAGACCACCATCCTTCTTCCCCACAAAGAAGAAGCCAGCACCTACAGGAGAAGTCGAGGGGCGAATGAAACCCTTGGCCAGGCATTCTTGGATATACACCCTCATAGCTTCACGTTCAGGACATGAAAGATTAAATATCCTACCCTTAGGAAGCTTGGCACCAGGCACCAAATCGATGGCGCAATCGTAATCTCTATGGGGGGGCAACACCTCGGAGGCCTCCTTAGAAAACACATCGGCGAAGTCCTGAACAAACTCAGGAAGCGTGTTTACCTCCTCCCGGGGAGAAATAGAGTTAACAGAAAGACATGACATAAGACATTCACTACCCCATTTGGTGAGATCCCCAGTATTCCAATCAAATGTGGGATTATGCAACTGCAACCAGGGAAGACCTAATACCAGATCAGACGATAATCCCTGCATCACCAGTACAGAGCACTGCTCCAAATGCATGGAGCCAACCAGGAGTTCAAAAACAGGAGTATGCTGAGTAAAATAACCATTAGCAAGGGGAGTTGAGTTGATACCTACTACAGGGATAGGATAAGGTAAATCAATAAAAGGCATTTTTAGAGACATAGCAAATTCCACAGACATGATATTAGCAGATGAGCCAGAATCACGAAGGCACTGCCAGTGGCAGACCGGCCAGCAAACGAGACCTGAAAGGGAAGCAAAATTTTATTGCGTTTCACATTAACGGGAAATACCTGTGCGCCCAAGTGACCTCCCCAATGATCACTTAGGCGCGGAAGTTTTCCGGCTTTTTATTCTTGCGCCTGGGACAGGTGTTCAGAAGATGCTTGTCGTCCCCACAGTAGAAGCAGAGACCATTCATTCTGCGAAACTCCCTACGTTGTCGAGGGGACATGGAGGCCCCGAGTTGCATAGGTACCTCCGAGTCCTCCGTGGAGGGGCGAGGAGACGGGACCTCGGGGGGGATCGCAGAAAAGTCAGAGGGGAGCACATTGAAGCGTTCAAGCTGACGTTCCCTGAGACGTCGGTCAAGTCGTACTGCTAGGGCCATAACCTGGTCAAGGGAGTCAGAAGAGGGGTAGCTAACCAGCAGATCCTTCAGGGCGTCAGATAATCCTAACCTAAACTGGCACCTTAGGGCCGGATCGTTCCACCGAGAAGCTACGCACCACTTTCTAAAATCAGAGCAGTACTCCTCAACCGGTCTCCTACCCTGACGTAAGGTCACCAGCTGACTCTCGGCTAAAGCAGTCCTGTCAGTCTCATCGTAAATGAGTCCGAGGGCAGAGAAAAAGCGATCAACAGAGGAAAGTTCAGGGGCGTCAGAAGCCAAGGAGAAGGCCCACTCTTGGGGCCCTTCCTGGAGTCGGGATATGATGATACCCACCCGCTGGTTCTCGGAACCTGAGGAGTGGGGTTTAAGGCGGAAATACAGTCTGCAACTCTCCCGGAAGGAGAGAAACGTCTTACGGTCCCCTGAGAACCGGTCAGGTAACTTGAGGTCGGGTTCTAGAGGTGAGGTGAGGGGAACTACTACGGCAGCGTCACCCTGGTTGACCCTCTGGGCCAGGGCCTGGACCTGTAGGGAGAGGCCCTGCATCTGCTGGGTCAGGGTCTCAAGGGGGTCCATGCTAGCGTCAGCGTAGGGGAAATGGTAGACTAGGTAAGGGGCTTGTAATTATGTAATGGCAGGAAGGAGGTGAAGGGAAAGTGAGCCCTAATCTACCCACCGCCCTGTCCCTGCCTACTTGCAACGACCCGCCCTAGGCGACGGGGTACAACTGGGCGGCGGTCCCTACGCTGTCTAAGTGCACGGGAGAACAAACAGGGAACACGCAAGGGAAGGGGCAGTAGCCCACGGAACGCCGAGGAAACGGAGCGGTGAATGAGTTGTCAGGACCAGGATGAAGTGGAGTATACCCAAGTGAGCATGGAGGAGGAAGCAAGCCGGAGGCAAAGCAAAGCGGGTTAAGCAGAACAGCAGCAAGGCAGAAGCACGGCAGGAGCAGGCTGGAGCAAGCAGCAGTGGGGCCAGGAATCCAAAAGAATTACAAGCACTGAGGAGAAGAACACAGCAGGTAATAAAGGACAGGGGGCGGAGCTAACTCAGACTGACCAGGCCGCGATAGGCTCTCCCACTCCTGAGCCTGCCACCCTGGTTGGTGGGAGATGGTGTCAGTCGAACAGGTCTGGCCTCAGGTGTGGATTGATTAATCCCAGGAGTATACCTAGACGTAGTACCTGGCAGATCCCTAACAGTTTCAGAAAATTCAGGCCCATATTGACCCAAATGGTAGATATATTATATTAATCTGCATAATTAACAACATAACATATACAATTGTAAACGTTTATGCTCCCAACCGTCATCAAATTCGTTTTCTCCACAAAATATTTCGACTAATGAACAAATTACGTCAAGGAAGGGTGATAATATGTTGGGACTTCAATACTATAGTTGATGCCTCTCTGGATACCACAAATCCCACACGTCAATCACAAGCCCAGCTTGGACCCTTGGTGGGGAAACAAGAACTATATGATGTCTGGCGGGCTCAGCACAGTGCAGAGAAAGATTATTCTTTCTACTCTTCAACCCATAATAGTTGTTCCCGCATAGATATGTTTCTCGTGGACAAAGAATCGCTCTTTGCCACTAAAAACTCGTCAATAGAGACCATTAAATGGTCGGATCATGCGGTAATAACCCTGACAATTGAAGAAAGTAATAGGTCCAAACCCACTTACCCCTGGAGATGCAACCCTTTTTTATTGTCCCATCCGGAACATAAACAAACCATTGCGAATGACCTCCGAGAATACTTCCAACAAAATGACAATTCCCAAATCAATGATTTCACCCTATATAACGCCCACAAAGCCTTTGTTAGAGGCACTCTCATTCGTTTGGGACATATAGTTAAAAAGCAAAGGATGGCCTTAATTTCTTCCCTTACAGAAGAAATTCGCTCCATGGAAACCCAAAATAAAACTAAGCAGACGCCACAAAACGCCGAAAAACGTTTTATTCTCCGACAACGCTTAAGATGTAGCTTACTTTCAGTCTATGAGAAGAATCTCAAAAAAACCAAAGCAAGGTATTACTCGCAGAACAATAAGGCCGGCAAGTTGTTGGCGGCTAGATTGAAGATGCAACACCAAAAATCCAAGATTCCATTTCTGATAGATCCCCACACCCAAATGAAAATAACACACCCCACAGACATTGCTAACCAATTTCGAACTTTTTATTCCTCTTTATACAATTTGGGGAAAGATCCATTTTCCCTGCATCCGTTGGATGCAGATATTCAGGCCTTTCTGCAAAAAATAAATCTGCCTCACCTCTCCGAGACCCAATTGTCAAATTTAAATGCCCCGTTTTTAGAAAAGGAAATATCTGACGCTCTTAAGTTATTACCCAACGGCAAGTCCCCTGGCCCAGATGGACTTACCAACATGTATTATAAATCACTACAAGGAACATTATTACCGTACATGTGTAGATTTTTCCAGAAAGCAATGGACTCAGGGGTTTTACCAGCCGAAAATTAATCTGCCTTAATTGTCACCATCCCGAAACCAGGGAAAACTACAGATGCCCCTCAAAACTTTCGTCCTATCTCATTATTAAATGTAGATGTTAAAATATACGCAAAAATACTAGCTATGAGACTTTCCCTCTTGCTGCCCACGCTGATAGGAGAAGACCAGGTAGGATTCGTAAAGGGTAGACAAGCCTCAGACAATACTCGTAGAGTGCTGGGTATTCTACATACTATAGAACAATCAGAGATGCCTTCGGTAATGCTAGCCCTAGACGCTGAAAAAGCGTTTGATCGTATCCATTGGGAATACGCTTTTTCGGCGTTAGGAAAGATGGGGTTCAGAGGATGTATAATTGACGCTATTAAAGCTCTATATTCATGCCCGTCAGCCCAGGTGTATACTAATGGAGTGTTGTCGGACTCTTTCCAAATTACTAACGGCACTAGACAAGGCTGCCCTTTATCCCCCCTTGTGTTTATATTATCTATGGAACCCCTAGCTCAAGTCTTACGAACGCACGCAAACATTCACGGTATATGCATTGACAATCGAGTTCATACAATTTCATTATATGCAGATGACATAATACTCTCCTTATCCTCCCCAGAAGATTCACTAGAAGCTACTCTAGACTGTATTCAAAAATTTGGACAAGTCTCGCTATACAAATTAAATACCCAGAAGTCTCAAATATTACCACTGAACATTTCGCCCTCTCTACTTCATCTCCTCAAGCATAGATATCCATTTGACTGGAAAGAAAAGGGTATCACATACCTGGGTATAACTCTGACACAATCTCACAAGTCTTTATACAGATCTAACTATGAACCTCTTTTGCAAACAATTCAAGTAGAAATGGCTAGATTACATAAATTTGAAGTGTCTTGGATAGGCAGGATTGCCGCCTTCAAAATGTTATTACTACCTAAACTGCTGTATCTGTTTAGAACGGTCCCAATAGCCGTGCCAAAATCTTTCTTCAAATGTATCCAAACGGCTATCATGAAATTTATTTGGTCTTATCGCAAACCACGTGTCGCAGCACATATTTTGACTAGGGATAGAAGACTAGGGGGATTGGGAATACCAGATATTTATGCTTACTACTCTTCCACTTTGGTGGCACTCTTAAGTCCGGGGTGGACGACTAATCTCTCAATACATTGGGTTCAAATAGAAACATCTTCTGTTTATCCGTCTAGCTTGAAAGCTCTCATGTTTCTCGAACTTTGTAACATAGCCATCCCTGCACACGTCTCCCCAATTACTAAAGCAGCCTTAAGGTGTTGGTCCTACATACAACAACACTCCTCTAATCGTGTGCCTCTTACCAACTCGCAGGTCCCTCTGGAAGCGCTGGAACTGGCCATCCCTCATTTAAATTTAAACAACTGGAAGTCTGGGGGAATCTCCCAAATATCTCAGTTATATTGCAATGAACAACTGAACTCCTTTGAATATTTGAAGCTTACATACTCCCTTCCAAGAAGTGATTTTTATAAATACTTACAGGTCAGACACTTTATATCAACCTTAAAGGCATGGTGTCGCCCCAAAAACATGTTTTTTTTTTTAAATTTAAACATTTAGTGTGTGGGTGATTAAACATTGTTCAAATTTTTTTTATTTTTTTCGCGAGTCAGGAAATATTATAAATTTTTTCAAATTTTTCAAAATTTATAATACTACCCATTTTTGGTCACTAGATGGAGCTGTTTGGAGCTAGTTCCCAAAATTGCAGCATTGCAACATTGGGTTAAAAGCTATCGCTCTAGTGAGCGCTCAGCATCCCCCCCTCCTTTATCCTGGCTAGTGCCGGGATAAACGAGGGGTTTGAAAGGTTTAACCTGCTACACTGTGTGTCGCCATTTTTTGAGGTAACTCACAGTGTAGTAGGTTTACATGCAGTAGTAAACACACACAAACACTAACATACATTGAAATCGCTTACCTGCTCCTGCCGCCGCGGCCCGTCCGCTCCCTTTGCTGCCGCTGTCCCATGCGCACTTGTCCGGAAGCCGCGACCGGAAGTAGTAATATCACTGTCCGGCCGCGACTTCCGGTCCACAGGAAAATGGCGCCGGACGGCGCCAATTTCGAATAGGACTGTGTGGGAGCGGCGCATGCGCAGTTCCCACACAGACGCCGTACACGGCAGTCAATGGGACGGGAGCCGTTCGCAGTCCCTATGGGACTGTGGCTGCCGTGTTCCATGTCTGTGTGTGTCGTTAATCGACACACACAGAAATGGAACAAAAAATGGCAGCCCCCATAGGGAAAAAAAAGTGTGAAAAAAAGAAACAGTAAAACACAAACACACAAATGAAAATAAACGTTTATATTAAGGCACTAACATCTTTAACATATAAATAAAATATTTGTGATGACACTGTTCCTTTAAAGGATCTTCACCCTATCTGTAATACAAAACTTTTTAGCTTGCTGTCCAAATCTACTAAGATATTGAAAGGAGTATATGATACATTGTCAGGCCACGCAGATTTTTGTAAAACTCACAATATTCTATTATGGGAGCGGATGCTAGGAAAGTCATTCGGGGAAGAAACTTGGAGGAAAGCATATAACCAGATTCATAGTTCGCTGCAATGTAGCTCCCAGTTGGAAGCGGCTCTAAAAACCCATCTACACTGGTATTACACCCCGGACAAACTACATATAATGTTCCCAGATGTCTCAGTAACATGTTGGAGGGGATGTGGTAACAGAGGCACTTTAATACATGTACTATGGGAGTGTCCAGTAATACTAAGCTACTGGAGAGAGGTATTTGCTTTATTAGAATCTATGTTTGACATACGGATTCCTGTATCCCCTCATTTAGCTCTACTGTTTTTACACATGGAAGACATTCCTCCAAAATTCAGAATACTGTCATGGAAAATATTAGCTATGGCAAAGTCAGTGGTGACTAGACATTGGAAGAGTGCTGATATACCCACCCAGGCCGAACTGTTGTTGCTAATTAACTCCTCTTATGCCTATGAAAGAATAATAGCACATGGCAATCTTAGTTTCCCTAAATTCTCCAACATTTGGGAACGCTGGTCAACCAGCCCTTTGTGCCATCAAATATAGCTCTTATATAAACAACTGACATCTTAATTAGATTCATATTCATAAAAAAACTTTTGACGATATACAAGCTGCTAGCGATGTTGTTCTGTTGTCTTGTTGTAATGTTATTATGTTGGACCGAAACAAAGATGTTTCGATGAATAAGATGCTGTAGTTTTTCTATATGTATTCAACAATATGTGACATGTATAGTTTGCATCCATTCTTTTTGTGAAAAATTAATAAAAATGATTGAACGATTAATGAAGAACTGGATAGGATGAGAACTGGGAAGTTCAAAGCAATAGCTAAGTGTACTCCTTTTAAAAAGTATGTTATAGAAATGGGATGGATGGATTTTTGGAGACAGATGCACCCTGAGTTAGAACAATATTCTTGTTATAAGTCTAGAGGTACTTTATCAAGGATAGATATGGTCCTAGGGTCCTCCAGTGCCTAATTAATAAATACATTATATATCATATGAACCCAGAGCAGTGTCCGATCATTTCCCCCTATTGTTAAAGTTAAAGATGGGAGAACAGATGACTAGGGTACCTCGGATGAGTATACATCCTCAGTAGATGGCTATTCTATCAACACATGAGGACATAGAGACACAGTTGAAAGAATTTTTATACTTTAATCAGGGGACAGCAGATAATGGGGTGGTATGGGACACATTAAAGGCTTTCCTGAGGGGGTTACTGAAAGGATACATTGTTAGGGTTAAAAGAGGATTCAGAAAAGAGGAAGAACAGGCTAGTATAGCGGTAAAGAACACTGAGAGGGAATATCAAAGGAGGAGAGATACAAGCTCAAAGGAAGACTATGCGGGGGCATGTCGGGTATATGAGGCAGTGCTATTACGAAAGGCACAGAATAGAGCAAGGTTGCTAGATAAAAGAATATATGTAGAGGGAGGTAGACCAGGGAAGCTTCTGAGTAATATGATTAACCCCTCTGGGACAAAGCCATTTTTTTATATTTCCTTTTCGTTTTTCACTCCCCGCAACCCAAGAGGCATAACTTTTTTATTTTTCCATCAGTAGAGTGGTGTGAGGACTTATTTTTTGCAGGAGGAGTTGTAGTTTATTTTGGTACCATTTATAGTTCCATATAATGTACTGGAAAACCGAAAATAAATTCGTTGCGGGCTGAAGTTGGAAAAAACTGTGATTCATCAATGGTTTTTTGGGTTTTGTTTTTACGGCTTTCACCGTGTGGTAAAAATGACAACTTATCTTTATTCTGTGGCTCAATACAATTACGGCGATACCAAATTTATATGTGTGTTTTTATCTTTTACTACTTTTATTGATAATAAACGTTTTGTTAAAATAAAAAATGTTTTGTGTCGCCGCATTCTGAGAGCCATAACTTTTTATTTTTTCACCGATTGAGCGATGTGAGGGCTTATTTTTTGCAGGACGAGCTTTAGTTTTTAGTGGTACCATTTTTTGGTATGTAGAACTTTTTGATCAATTTTTATTACATTTTTTATTTTTTACGGCATTCACCATGCGCATTAAATAAAGCTATATTGTAATAGTTCAGACTTTTACGGATGCAGCAATGCCAATTTTGTTTACTTTTTTTATTTTTTACATTATTTTAGGGGTAAATGGGAAAATATTTTTTTTTCACTACTAAAAAATGTTTTATTTTTTTTAAACCCTTTATTAGCCCCCCTAGGGGACTTGAACTAGCGATCATTAGATCACTGGTAGAATATACTGCAATACTGCCGTATTGCAGTATGTTATAATTTTTACAGGCTTTTGTTAAGCTCCGCCCTAGGCAGGGCTTAACAGAGGCAGAGTGAAGGCAGCCCTGGATGCCTTCATTAGGCACCTGGGCTGCCATAACTACCGTCATCAACCCCCGATCTCTCCAAACATCACCCCCCACACCCGGACGTAATAGCACGTCTGGGTGCGTGAAAGGGTTAAGGGGTAGAAAAACTGTAAGATAATTTCAGCTATAAGAACACAGGAAGGAAAAGTGGTACAAAGGGGTGAAGAGATAGGAAGGGAATTTTATAGATAAACGATAAACACTTACATACCTCAGAAATGCAGACAGATGAGAAATTAATTAAAAGATATTTGGGTGAAATTTCAATACCTTCTTTAACTCAGAAACAAAGAGGTATATTGGAAAAGGAAATATCATTAGAGTATGTATTGGACGTGATTAGGAAATCCCCAAAATCAGCAGGGCCTGATGGTCTTACATATAAAAAATATGGATATCTAATTGCTCCACTCTTGGTGAAAATTTTCAATGGAATACAAGAGGGTTACAAACTCTCTGTTTTTATGAGGGAGGCTTTAATTATATTAATTCCAAAAAACTGAAAAATACGGTTTGAATCCTGGATCTTATCATCCAATTTCATTGTTGAATGCGGACGCCAAGATCCTGTCTAAAATGTTGTTGCTCCATCTGAAGAGAGTTATATCCTCATTGATTAAGGAGGATCAGCGTGGCTTTATGCCAGGGGAGCCGACTGCAACTAATATCCGTCGATGGTTTGGGAACATGGAGATGGAGGAGGGGAGACAAGGGGAGGCCGCTTCTTCCTGTCATTAGATGCAGCAAAAGCATTTTACAGGGTGGAGTGGACCGTTCTTTTGGAAGCGTTAGGTAAATATGGCTTTGGAAGGGGGTTTATTGGCTGGTTAAAAGCCCTATATAGGGGTCTTGTAGCCATGGTTTTTGTGAATGGGGTTCCAACTGAGTTATTTTTTGTCTCGAGGTATGAGAGAAGGTTGTCCCACTCATCTTTGCCTTAGTGGTTGAACCCTTGGCGGGTAAGATTCGCCAGGATGAGGGAGTGGAGAGTTTTGGATGCTGGTGGAGAGGGGATAAGATATTGCTTTATGCAGATGGATTATTAATGTATGTGAATAGACCTTCCTGCAATTTAGGGAGAATAATGCAGCTGATTGAAAAATTTGGATATATATTTTAGGACTTCAGATTAATTGGGAAAAATCAACAATAATGCCTCTAGAGGAGGAGGAAATGTTCTATGACAAACTGAAGGTAGTGGGTAAAGGGGAAGCATTTAAATACTTGGGAGTGATGGTATCGCAGGATATAGCCACCTATCTTAAGTTGAATTTAGACCCGAGGAATAAGACCTAGGGCTAAGCTTAGTTTACTTATGTTAGAAGAGAATGAAGGAGGGTAATCGATACCGGATTTTAGTGGGTACTACTTGGCAGGACAACTTTGGCATATCACTAGATGGAAGACATTTTCGTATTTGAAGAAGATAGTGGTAGGTTTCCTTTTAATATGTGTGAAATATTGGAAGCCAAGATGTTAAGAGATATAGTAAGAGATTCGGAAACTATTAAAGGGATAAGTAAGGTATGGGAAAAGATACGTAAGAGGAGTAAGATTAGGAGATCATTAAAATTTGCTCCACTATTTAATAATGAAAATTTGAAAGAAGTAAATAAAATATATCACCAAAAATGTTGGCACAGGCGAGAACTATACTATATTAATAAATTTTTTCACGAGGGTAATTTAAAAGAGTTTGTAAACTATATGGGGAGAAGAGGAGGCTTCAGGAGGGGCCGTATTTATATACTGGCAATTAAAACATGTAGTAAGAGGTACACAGGATAAGGGGATTTTTCAAGTAAAGGAGTGTCCAATTTTGGAATATGTATATACAAGTCAAGGAAAAAAAGGGTTTATGTCTAAGTGTTATAAATTATTAAGAGCACAAAGTGACACAGTAGATAGAGAGAAGAATAGGGATAAGTGGGTGAGTGAACTGAGTGAAATTGAAAAGGAAGAATCATAGGATAACACAATTTTTCATAATTAATAGATTATATTTTACTCCTAAGAAACTAGGAAAATGTAATAGCGATAGGAATAGCAATTGTCCAAGATGTGATAGGGAGAAGGCGGAATTTATACATCTAATATTTTGGTGTCCAAGAGTACATCAATTTTGGATGGAGGTGATCCATAATATAGAGACGGTATTGGAGATTAGTATCCCTAGATCTCCGACCATATGGTTGCTGGGTATATGTGATAGGATTCGTAACCCGGTCACAATTAAAGAACTGGTGGCAAAGTTATTCTTTGTGGCCCGCCTGGTAATTGCAAGGCATTGGATGGCAGTGAAGGGACCTGACATCTATGAATGGAAAAGTACTATATTGAAGACTATCAATTACAAACTGAATAGTAGCTTAGAAGGAAGGTATAAATGTAAAATGACATGGATTACAAAACTCTCAGATAGAGAAAAAAATATGGTACTCAGTAGTGGAGATAGAGGAAATTGAAAAGAAATTTGTTTATTTACATAGTAGGTTTGAGATGCTCCTGGCGGGAGGGGAGATAAGGTTTCATACGGGGTAAAATGTGAAGTAATTAATATCCATTTTTTTTTTGTATATTGCATAAAAAAAAAAAAGGACCAAGCATTCCTTTTTCACCATTGCATTCCAAGTGCCATAATATCTATTTTTTCCATCTACATAGATGTATAAGGGCTTGGGTTTTTTTGCAAGATGAGCTGTATTTTTCAATCACTCCATTTTGGATACATATACCTTATTGATTAACTTTTATTAACTTTTTTGAGGGGGAACAGAAAAAAACCTATAGCTCTGCCATTGGTTTTTGCGTTTTAAATTGACGCCGTTCATCGTGCAGCATTGATTAACTTTTCTAACTTTTTTATGGCGGAATGGAAAAAAAAAACAATTCCTCCGTATTTTTTTTTGGTGGGAGTTTTGTACAACCTTTTCATGCAGTTTAAATAGCATGTGAACTTTATTGTTCGAGTCATTATTGTTCGAGTCATTATGATCGCAGTAATACCATATACTGTATGTGTATTTTTTTAAAAAAAAGGTTTATAAAATAAAACCACTTTTTATGACACCACTTTTTTTTTTTACTGTGCACTTTTTTTGTCTTAATAAGCTTTTTTTTCACATTAATAAATATTTTTGTTGTGCCACTAGGAAACTTCACAAAGCAATCATTTTATAAAACTCTCAGGCAATCTATATGACTGTGCCTCTCACTGGTCGCTATTGACTGCTGCATTTAAGGGGTTAAATGGTTGGGATCGAAATGAGCAATTTCATGCAAATTTAGGAAACATTCAACGCATATTGTAGATCTTTGCAGCCATTGTTATAATACAGTATAAAGCAACTTTGTCGGGCCACCATATACTGATTATTACATAAATTATGTTTATGTCTTTTGTATAGATGTTAAACATACAACAATAACTGCAAACTAATGGATATTTAAAATATTCTACATTGGTGGCAGATGCCACAGAAATTCAAACCGCAAAAATATTTTTTCTAGAATTTAAGCTGTTAGGTAGCTTAATGATCCAAACAAGTCACATTGTATTTATCTTAGCATTATTTCAATATCTACAGTACCATCAAATTATACACATGATGTATGAGGAATCGGATAATAAAAGGCATTTATTTGTAGCAAACAGTAAATGGAGTGAACACTAAATACAAATTTACATTTCATTATCTGAATATGAATAGGGAAATGACAATGGCAGAAACATTATTATATTTTGTGCTTAAATTAATCCTAATGTCAAATTTGTGAAAGACAGGAGCTATGAAAAGCTGTAACAAACTGCAAACCTGCTATTGAAGTAAATGTAATGTTAATTAATGAGGAAACGGCTGCAGATTATTTTTATTAATCTACTATTTATTATAAAAATATAGCTGTCCTGAAATAAAATGCATTTTAATGTGGATGGCATTTCTCTATTCAAGCAATGGAATTTAGATTCGTCATTAGCTATGGTTAAAAATCTAAATGAATAACGGCTCAGGGATTATGTGTCTTATGTTTAATTAAATGATATTATATTTACAAAAAGTTAAAAAAAATATTAAAGCACAGGTGGAATTCACTGGCCCTATTAATAACCTATTGTGGTCTCAAAGTCTCCTAGATAGATCAATTGTGTAGTATTAAAGAGTATTCCCAGAATTATTATTTATCACCTATCCACAGGAAAGGTTATAAGTGTCTGATCGCTGGGAGCCCTGCCATTGGGACCCCCACCGATCACTAGAATGTGCCAGCCCCCCGTTCCTCTTCACTGCATAACTGCAATAAGGAGAACTTTGAATAGAGCAGCGGACGAGCAGGCACATTGCTGCCTTATTTAAAGTCTATCTGACTGTCAAAGGTTGCCAAGTATAGCGCTCAGCTGTTTCTGTCAGTCCCATAGACATTGAATGGCGCGTCAGAGTTCATATTTGACTGTCGCTCAATTCAAACTCCTCCTAACTGCAGAAGGTGCAGTGAAGAGGAATGGGGGATCAGGGACCCTCATTCTAGTAATTGGTGAGGGTCCCAACAGTGGGAGCCCCAGATGTTAGACACTTATCACCTATCCTGTGGATCAGTGATAAATGTTGATTCTGAGAATATTAAGCACAAAACAACTTGGTCTATCACGTGGTGTAAATTTAATACCACAGTTCTGCTAATAATATTTATAAGTGTTTTTTTTATATATGTAGATTATTTTAAATAGAGACAGTTATAGCTGTTTTTCTTTTTATTTAGCTTGGTCTTTGAGTACTTGAAAATGTTGAAATGTGTAACTAATACAGTAAGTTTGAGAGTTCTGTGTTGTAATAAAGGACCCTAAAAATGTTAGTGTGGGAATTAAGAGAGAAAGTTATATTCTAATCTGCAATTAGAGGCGTTGTCCAATCTGGACAACCACTACTCGTATTGCCTTATATGGGCACATGGACATTGCAAAGACTGGTCCTCTTTTCAGCACCCCTCGATGAACCGGAGTGGAAAGCTGAAAGAAATAGTGTCTCCCCCTGTGGTGAATTCAGGGTGAACAAGTAGTACATGCACACACATTCACTTGAGTGGGCACTGTGTAATAGTGCATTTTCTTTGCAGCCTATGACAATATCAATATGTACATTGAAGCCTATGACAATATCAGCCGATCACCGGGGGTTTGAAAAACCAGACATTAGCTGAACACTAAGCTCATTCTAAAGGTCGCTAAGCTCATTGTTAACACTCTTTCATCCACTGGTTGCGTCTTTTATGCAGCTAAAAAAATAGTCGTTTGTCAGAAGAACATCTCCCAGTGTAAACAGGGGATGTGCTGATGATAAGAGGCAAATGTATGGGGCCAAAAGATTGTATTAACAATCGTTGTTCCCAATACATTCCGACCATTGCTCAATGTAAATGGTATATCGTTGATCGGTTCTAGTACACGGCTTGGAAATCTGGCCGTGTACATCCCACCTTAGAAGGGATTGTACAGTTGGGAGGAGCCCCAGCACTCACCAGTAGAATATAACTTCTTTATGGGTTTATTTCTATCTCCAAAAACGTCATCTTGCAGTTAAACAGATAAGATGAGGAACGTCCCAACTAAAGTGACGGTCGCTTTGCATCCTCGCTAATGCTTTGTTCAGGCTTCTATCTATTTATTTATTTAATATCTTTCTCTCTAATTTCTATCTGTTTACCTGTCATTCTTTCCATGAAGTTAGAGAGAATTCTCAGAATAACTGTCCATATGAAAGCTATATAGATATATAAAATGTCTACACCAGTACAGCATTAAAATACATTTTTTTGTTCCCAAAACTACAGTTAGGTGTGATTATTTCACCAATGTATATCCTTTTTTAGTTACTATTCTACAAGCTTACGAACAGTATTATTTTCGGTCATATAATACTCTGAAAGTAATTAATGTGTTATTTTGTGATATTTACAATATGAGGCTGAAAAGGTAATAAATCTGTCATTTGAGTTTATCCTGTAGACTTTCTTCCAAAGAACAGAAATCCTAGAGATTCTCAATACTGTGAATTTGACTGACAAACGAGAGCAGCGCTGAAAAAGTTGTGATGTAGTAAAAAATCTAGGGACAGAGTTGACTTTTTTGGAAAGGAGCTGTCAGGCAAATCAAAACTTGGAGGAATAATTATCTGGCACATAGGAAAGCTGGGGAAGGAATGGTCCGGCACAAATGACAGATGGAAAAGGAATAGTATGGTACATTGAACAGACAGGGAAAAAATGGTTTGGCACATACTCTAGGGCAACTTGAAAAGGAATGGTCTGGCACAAAGGACAACTGGGAAAGAAATGGTCTGGCACATAGAAGGGCTGGGGAAGAAATAGTCTGGCACATAGAAGGGCTGGGGAAGAAATGGTCTGGCACATAAGACACCTGGTGGAAAAATGGACTAGCATATAGGACAGCTGGGGAAGGAATGGTCTGACACAAAGAAAAGCTGGGGAAAGAATAGTCTGGTACATAGGTCAGCTGGGGGAAGGAATGGCCTGGCACAAAAGGCAGCTGGGAAAGGAATGGTCTGGCACATAGAAGAATTGGGGAAGAAATTATCTAGCACATAGAAAAACTGGGGAAAGAATGGTCTGGGAAACAAGCAAGCTGAGGAAGGAATGGTCTGGTACAGGAGATAGATTAAGGAAGGAATAGTCTGGTACATGAAAGAGATGAGGAAGGAATGGTCTGGTACATAAGACATGAGGTGAGAATGGTCTGGCACTTATTAGAGCTGGGAAAGGATAATACCTTAATAAAGATCTAGAGATAGTTTGGTCTGGCACCCACTCAGTCATTAGCACAAAAAGTTAAATTAGTTCTAGACACAATTGGCTGTGTATGCCATGGCCACAATGCTAAAAGACTTATTACACTGTATTCCAGAAGACCATAAATGGGAATGTGACTATTAGTGCCTCATAGAACCTTTAGTAAACATACAATTACAATTTACATTACAGCAATAATAGCATCTATCTGAAAACATAAACTATTAAATCAGAATGAGATCTATTGAGCAATTATTATCATATGTACAACTATACATTCAACATTGTCACCAAAGTCTGAACCTACCTGCAAAGGTTTTGTAATCCACTAAATCGAAAATTACAATGGCTACTGCTGACCATGTCACTATGAGGGCAACCACAAGAATCCATGCAGCAGGAGAGCTGAATGTTGTCTTCAGGTCTTGCGAGACTGATTTTGTCATCTTTAGTGGGGGTTTGTGGACAGATCCATTCTTACCATCTAAAACCGTTGTTGTGGTGGTTGATGAACGACCTGCGTGACATATCACAAATAACAAGTATAAATAATTAACATTATTTAACATTGGATAGGTATTATAATGAGTTTCCAAAATCAATATGATCTGAATACACAATGATGATACCTCCAAATGTTTTTGAAAAAAACGATCACTCTTAGTAGAAGTCGCTCCTGCGCTTATTTGAAATATTGAGCCAAATTTCCAGTCGAGGCAGAATATCTCAGTGAGTAGAAATGTATTTCTTTAAAAAAAAAGACATGTGTAGTAAAACAGCATATGTCTCAATGGTGGTTCAAGAAGCTACGCGTTTCGGCCTCGGACTAAGTTCTTTATCGGGCTTGTGAAATATTGGAGAAAATGCACTCTTTAAATACCCCCTTTGACCAGGAACCACTTGTGGTCAAAAGGGGTATTTAAGGAGTGCATTTTCTCCAATATTTCACAAGCCTGATGAAGACTTTAGTTCACGGTCGAAACGCGTAGCTTCTTGGACCACCATTGAGGCATATACTGTTTCACTACACGTTTTTTTCTTTAAAGAAATACATTTCTACTCACTGAGATATTCTGCCTCGACTGGGGATTTGGCTCAATCTTTCACATAAGCTCAGAAGCGCCTTCTACTAAGAGTGATAATTTTTTTCAAAATCATTTGGAAACCTCTTCTTCACATCGACTCCCCCTGATTCTCCAGCCACTGGTGTTCACTCTGAGGGCCAGCAGACTGCCTATATATGGAGCATCAATGCTCTATAAGTTTGATGATCGAGTTGTGCGCACCATCTAGCACAACTCCAAAAGGTGAGTGTCTTCAACACATACACATTAGTGCTATCACTGACCACCCTGTTTCTGTGGCATTACCCCAGAGGAGGGCTCTGTGTCTCTCTTTTTTTTCCCCATATCACTGTCACAATGATGATACTTGCATAGGGTAATTGTTAAGGAATGGAATAAGCTGTAGTGGGCATTAAGTTACTAAAGAAATAATCGGACCGATAGATCATTCACAGTAATATACAATAAGGAACTAGAAGAATTTAATAGGATCACTTAAAAAAAAGAATGACAAATTTCTCAACAGTAGTTTATTGACAGTTTCTATGTAGAAAAAAAAGATAAATAATAAGTAAAAACAGCAAAAATAGACAATTAAGATATAATACGATAATTCTAGATATTACCTTTGCTGCCCTTATCAGTCATATAAAGGAGCTTCACTATAATGAAACCTTGTATAAGTCATTCGTACGTGATGAAGGTTTAAATAAATCCCACAGATATACAGACAGAAATGTATATATATATTTCATTAAGTTCATATCTTATATGTAGATTATATTAGCTGACTGATATGTCCTTCAATACTGACCTTTTCTTTCTTTGTGGTGTAAGTACAGACTTGAATTTATCCATAAGTATTAGATTGTCAGGACCCCACAAATTTTGTTATGATCTACCAACTGTTTGGGAGATTTCAGTACCCCAACATCTGACAGCAAAATAACAAGGATCCGGCAAGCTGAATTTTTTCTTGCCAGATAATTTTTTTTCCCTTAAAGGGTTTGGCACAAGATTGAAACCTATTGGCGGAGGTCTGACTGCTGGGACCGGTACCGATCACGAGAACGTGGGTCCCTGTGTTCCCCGGTTGAATGGAGCAGTGGTTGAGCATGTGCGCTGCCTCTCTATTCAACTCTATGGGACTGCTGGAGATAGCCGAGTGCTGTACTCGAATAACTTCGGCAGTCCTATAGACTTTTAATAGAGGAGCAGCGCTCATGTTGAGCCTCCGTTCCATTTTTCTGATCGGTAGGAGTCTCAGCGGTTTACATATACAGCTAACTGCTTGTGTTAAATCCAAATGTTATGTATTTTCTATGTGAGTGAGCTTATTTACATAGGTCTGCAGGTAAATCGACTGCATTATCCTTACTGAGAGTTATCATGATGCACTAACAATAAAATGTGATACAATCCCAAAGAGTTCAAATAAGAATTGATGCTGGTACGTACATCTGTATACTGTAGAACACAAACATTACTTAAATGACAGAAGTTAATACTTGGGCATTGACAAAATTCTTGGCATCAATATCATTTGGAAATGCAACATATTGCTTAGTAAATTTGCTGGTTCTCTCTGCTACAAAATAGCCAAGACGGAAGGTTCTTACTCAAAATCATAACATAAATATTTTTCGGCATGGTGCCAGTTCAACAAATAGCAATATAGATGGGCTATAAACAAGATATGTAATCCAAATAATTAGACTTTTGAAAAATAAATATTTTATTCCAAAAACTTTTTGCCTTATCCCTCTGTAGACGCCTTGCCAAGACTCTGTAATGAAAATGGTTTACAGTTCAATCTTTTTACTTAATTGCTTCTTGTTTTGTCACAATCCTCCTCCATGTCAGAATCTATTTCTGTGTAGTTGAAAATCTTGTCTTTTGAATTCATAATGAAACCGAAGTACTGTACTATGAGACAGATTTATGGGCCGGGTGCTAACATGAACAGCTGTGATTGCAAAATGCTAAACTGCTAACAAACAGCCCAAAGGGAGACATGTATAGGAAAAATATTCATTTGACTAGAAAATGAAGGGTTGGAGATATATAGAATATTTAACACATGTAACAGTTTGTTTATTTTAAGTGTTAATTTGATCACATTTTTTACGCTCATTTGCACACTTAAGTTAATTTTTGACATACGGTATTTTCTTTATAAACAGCAAGCTAGATGATGTCTATGTTACATGCTTTCATCTCACTAGTTCTAGGGTAAAATGGGGAACGTCTCTCTAATTTTTTCCTTTACTCTTTTGATTTCTTCCTTTCTTTTAAGTTTTGAACTTAGATTTAATAGATATTAGCTGGATCCTGTGTTCCAGAGACACGCAATACCAGCTCTTAGGCCTCATGCACACGACCGCAGCCATGTGCACGGACGTTATTTCCGGGTCGGACGGCCACGGAGTGACAGCCGCGAGCCGCCGGCAAATCGCGGGCTGTGCACATGGCCGCGGCCATTATTTCCAATGAGCCCGGACAGAGCAGAACACGGCCGTAATAAGGCATGCCTGTTCTTTCTGGACTCCGGACTCCGGGGCCATGCACGGACCGTGAAAACCACGGTTGTGTGCATGCCCCAATAGGATTGAATGGGGTCGCAATTCTCCCGTGGATTTTCGGGGGAATTGCGGCCGCAAAACCACGTTCATCTGCATGGGGTCTTAGCTGAGCCATCAGTGCAGCTGAAGAGACAAAATTGACTGAGACAGAATGATACAGCTTCTATGTATACAAAATACATAGAAGCTGTATCTTAAAGAAGCACTCCACTTTTTTCTTGTATTGCCCCCTCCATTTATACATTGGTGCTTCAGTGGGGTGCTATGTGCAGAAATACTTACCGACCCCCATCGTGTCGTTTTGGGGTCCAGCGCCGCCCATGTTATCTTCACTCTGACCTGTATGGATTCACTGTGCATTTCAGAAAACTGGAACGAGGCTCCCATAGGAATGCATTGAGAGCCTGACTTCCGGTTCCAATGCACAAATGGAGGGGGCAATAAAGTAAAAAAGTGGAGTGCTTCTTTAAAGAGTAAAAAAAACTAAAAATTTATAAAAGTGATTTGTAAAGTTGCTTACACCAAAAAATAAAAATACATTAATTTAGTAAAAATAAATTGCTTGCAAATGTGTACATAGCCTTTAAATAATTTCTACACCACATACCAGAAAGCAATGTATTGTACATATGATACAGTTGATATATGTATTTTTCCATTTTTCATACTAAGTGTTATACTTGCTAAAAAAAAAAAGAAAAATGTTGGGTATTCTTGTCTTGGGAATCATCATTGTTGAGATCTTTAAGTTTAGGCTAGTCAAAGGCACACAAACTCCCAAGGACTTTTGGTTTTATTTCCTCTGTTTTAAACAGTCAGTTCTTAAAAATGTTAAACTTGATGTACAAGTGTCTTTTTTCAATTTCAACTATATAACTAGTTAATATAAGTGCAAATAATATAAGTGCAAACTATTTTAATGATGATAAATAACAATAGTAGAATATAGGAAATTACAAAATGTGTTAGAATTATAATTTTCCATTTATTTATTTAATTATATATTTAAGCCCTAAAGGACATATATGATACACCAAGATCTATAAATACTGTTCATGTCATTAGCTGTTTTTTTTCCCCCCAATGGTTCCCTTAATCCCCTTAATATAGAGTACAGTTTAAAGCAGTGGTCCCCAAACTTTCTGAGGCCGGGACCCACTTTTGGCAGAGACTTTTGTTTGGACCCCCCATTACCGTACTTAGCCTCATTTGAAAAATAAGTCCCTGCAACATCAAAAACAACGATAATGGTCTTCAAAACCAGAGAATACCATCCAAAAAACGACCAAAGTAGAAGTATATGGTGCAACAATGACACAAAATATTCCGTCTGCTCTATCTGAACATCATTCGTAGCTAGATGGCACTGGAGTCTTCTGGAGACAATTTAAAACTAAAGTTAAAAAAAAAATTATGCGAACTATGTGCCTGTTTTTCAGAAACTAGCTTCTCAAATCTGGACTCTGTGTTTGATACACATACAATGATATCATTTTCAAATTCAAGGCGATTTCTTGCTTTTGTTTTGATGGCAGTCATAGATGAGAAAGTTATTCAAATACAAATATGAGCTTCTTTTGCAAGCTTGGGGTATTCTTGCATTCTATTTATGGGGGGGGGGGGATCTAGTTTCAGCATTTCATCAGTACATATTTCAATGAGTTTTTCTTTCATATTTGCTGGAATTTCTGCCAGTTGAATGCAACTGTCTAAAAATGGATTCCGTATCCATCTGTGACTGTCGTAATTGTTTTGATTTTCTTCTGGGAAATACTCAAGAAACTGTTGTTTAAAATTGTGCAAACTTAATTGTATGTCCTTATGAACAGACTCAGGATTTGCTGTACCATACGGAGCCAAATCTTCCATCAGTTCTTGAATACACTGAAATGAATCAAATTAGTTTTTGTCAAGTGATGTCGCCCAGAATTCAAGTTTCTTTATAAACCCATTGATATTACCCCTGGCTGTTATTATGTTAACATCTCGGCCTTGCAAACTACTATTCAAAGTGTTTAAGTGTTGGAAAATATCAGCAAGTAAGGCCGGTCTAAGAAGCCAAAGGGAATTGGAAAATAGGTTTGCATATTCCAATTTATCGTCTTGCAGAAACATGAAAAGTTCTGCTCTTAACTGGAAAACTCTTGTCAACATGTTACCCCTGGAAAGCCATCTTACTTCCGTGTGGTATGGAAGATTTGCATATAACAAACCCATGTCTTCTAAGATTTTTCTGAAAATAAGTGTTTGCAAAACTCTTCCTTTGAGGGAATTTTTCGATTTTAATGACAGATTTTAAAACACAATAAATTTCAGCTGGTAATGATTTTGTTGCAGGAGCTTCTCAATGTACAAAACAGTGCAGCCATGTAGCATTTGGCATTTTCTATTTTAGGCTTAGTTCACATCTGCGTCAGAGCTCCGTTAGTCGACTACGGTATTCATCCTGTCAAAACGATGGAACCATTGCACAACGGAGACAAACTGAAACCATTGGCACCGGAACTGTCACCATTGAAATCAATGGTGATGGAAACGGAAACCTTTGGTTCAGCTTGTGTCAGTCAGGGCTCCGTTCCGACGGAAAGCTAAAAATGGAACGTCGGAACGGAGCCCTGATGCAGATGTGAACAAAGCCTTAATCTGACAATGAGACCACTTCGATGTCCTGTCATTGCATTGACCCCATCAGTGCATATTCCAATGCATTTTATCCAGTCAATATGGTAGTTACTTGTACTTTGCATAAAAGTTTCAAATAACGGTTTCCAGTAGTATTGGTTTCTAGTGGCTTACAAAATAAAATATCCTCTGTAACACCATTCTCTGTATCATATCTTACAATGACAATGAATTGGGCGCAGTTGAAAATATCTGTTGATTCGTCCATCTGCAATGAGAAGTACATGCACCTTTTCATATTTTTAAGAAATTGAATTCAAATATATTTTGCCATGTTGCTTACCCATCTTCGAATGGTATTATTGGAGAGAGGTATTTGCTTGAGCTTATCTGCCACTTTTTCACCAATTATTATTTGCACCATATCCACAGCTGCCGGTAAAATCAGATTCTCGGCAATTGTATGGGGCTTACTGGCTCTTGCAATGTGAAATGCAACTCGATAACTTGCTAGTAATGTTTTTTCATTTGTACTGGTTGCTGAAGTAAAAACGGCTTGCTCTTTGTGGAGGCAGTTTACCTTTCTTTGAAACAATTCCTCAGGCTTGTCTTTTATGTCTGGATGTTTGGTACTTAAATGTCGAAGTAGTTTTGATGGCTTCATACCTTCTTGTGACAACACTTCTCCACAAACTACACATTGGGGTTTATTAGAAATAACAGTAAAACCATATTTGATATACTCATCACTGTAACATCTATTCTTATTTTTATTTTCATCACTGCCAGATGTACAAGGTTCCAACATTCTTTTTAAACATTTATCCACCCCTAATAAAATGTGTATAGCTGCATATATAACAGAATTCTGCTTTTCAAATGTATTCTGCCTCTATTCTGCTTTTCAGCTATATTTGGCCTCTAACTATTGTGCTTTTCAGCTCTATTCCACCTTTATATATTCTCCATTTCAGCCCTATTCAGCCTCTATATATTCTGCTTTTCAGCTCTATTCAGGCTCTATATATTCTGCTTTTCAGCTCTATTCAGCCTCTATATATTCTCCATTTCAGCTCTATTCAGCCTCTATATATTCTGCTTTTCAGCTCTATTCAGCCTCTATATATTCTCCATTTCAGCTCTATTCAGCCTCTATATATTCTGCTCTTCAGCTCTATTCAGCCTCTATATATTCACCTTTGCAGCTCTATTCAGCCTCTATATATTCTGCTCTTCAGCTCTATTCAGCCTCTATATATTCTGCTTTTCAGCTCTATTCCACCTTTATATATTCTGCTCTTCAGCTCTATTCAGCCTCTATATATTCTGCTTTTCAGCTCTATTCCACCTTTATATATTCTCCATTTCAGCTCTATTCAACCTCTATATATTCTGCTTTTCAGCTCTATTCAGCCTCTACATATTCACCTTTTCAGCACTGTTCAGCCTCTATATATTCACCTTTTCAGCTCTGTTCAGCCTCTATATATTCTGGTTTTCAGCTCTATTCCGCCTCTATATATTCTGCTTTTTAGCTCTACATATTCTGCTTTTCAGCTCTATTCAGCCTCTATATATTCTGGTTTTCAGCTCTATTCAGCCTCTATATATTCTGGTTTTCAGCTGTATTCAGCCTCTATATATTCTGCTTTTCGGCTCTATTCTGCCTCTATATATTCTGCTTTTCAGCTCTATTCAGCCTCTATATATTCTGCTTTTCGGCTCTATTCTGCCTCTATATATTCTGCTTTTCAGCTCTATTCAGCCTCTATATATTCACCTTTGCAGCTCTATTCAGCCTCTATATATTCACCTTTGCAGCTCTATTCAGCCTCTATATATTCTGCTTTTCAGCTCTATTCAGCCTCTATATATTCACCTTTGCAGCTCTATTCAGCCTCTATATATTTTGCTCTTCAGCTCTATTCAGCCTCTATATATTCTGCTTTTCAGCTCTATTCAGCCTCTATATATTCTGCTTTTCAGCTCTATTCAGCCTCTATATATTCTGCTTTTCAGCTCTATTCAGCCTCTATATATTCTGCTTTTCAGCTCTATTCAGCCTTTATATATTCTGCTTTTCAGCTCTATTCAGCCTCTATATATTCTGCTTTTCAGCTGTATTCAGTCTCTATATATTCTCCTTTCAGCTCTATTCAGCCTCTATATATTCTGCTTTTCAGCTCCATTCAGCCTCTATATATTCTGCTTTTCAGCTGTATTCAGCCTCTATATATTCTGCTTCTTAAACCTTAGTCAGCCGCTATATATTCTCCTTTTCGGCTCTATTCTGCCTCTATATATTCTGCTTTTCAGCTCTATTCAGCCTCTATTTATTCACATTTGCAGCTCTATTCAGCCTCTATATATTCTGGTTTTCAGCTCTATTCAGCCTCTATATATTCTGCTTTTCGGCTCTATTCTGCCTCTATATATTCTGCTTTTCAGCTGTATTCAGCCTCTATATATTCACCTTTGCAGCTCTATTCAGCCTCTATATATTCTGCTTTTCAGCTCTATTCAGCCTCTATATATTCACCTTTGCAGCTCTATTCAGCCTCTATATATTCTGCTCTTCAGCTCTATTCAGCCTCTATATATTCTGCTTTTCAGCTCTATTCAGCCTCTATATATTCTGCTTTTCAGCTGTATTCAGTCTCTATATATTCTCCTTTCAGCTCTATTCAGCCTCTATATATTCTGCTTTTCAGCTGTATTCAGTCTCTATATATTCTGCTTTTCAGCTCTATTCAGTCTCTATATATTCTCCTTTCAGTTCTATTCAGCCTCTATATATTCTGCTTTTCAGCTGTATTCAGCCTCTATATATTCTGCTTTTCAGCTGTATTCAGTCTCTATATATTCTCCTTTCAGCTCTATTAAGCCTCCATATATTTTTCTTATATATATTCTCCTGTCCTCCTGTATTCCGCCTCTATACTCCTATTTACTGCCTCTATACTCCTATATACTGCCTCTACACTCCTGTCTGCTACTGTGAAAGGTATATTAATGACTTCACATACTACAGTCAGCACCAATAATGATGGCTAACTGATTTAACCCCTTCCCGCCGCAGGCCTTTTTCAGATTTTCATTTTCGTTTTTTCCTCCCCGCGTTCCAAAAGCCATAACTTTTTTATTTTTCCGTCGATATTGTCCTATGAGGGCTTGATTTTTGCGGGACGAGTTGTAGTTTTTCGTAAAAAACATTTATTGTGCCATATAATGTACTAGGAGAAATGATGGGGAAAAAATGATTTGTGGGGTAGAAAATGAAAAAAACAACGATTTCTCCATGGTTTTTTGCGCAACGTTTTTATGGAATTCACTGAGCAATTAAAACAACATGTTAACTTTATTCTGTGGGTTAATACAATTACGGTGATACTATATATATATAGTTTTTTCTATATTTTACTACTTTTACAAGTAAAAACCTAAGTGTAAAATTTTTTATTTATTTTGTGTCGCCAAATTCTGAGAGCCATAACTTTTTTATTTTTCCGTCGATTAAGTGGTATGAGGGCTTAGTGTTTGCGGGATAAGCTGTAGTTTTTAATGATACCATTTTGGGGTACATGCGACGTTTTTATCACTTTTTATTTAATTATTTTGTGTGAGATAAGGTGACCAAAAAAGAGCGATTCTGGGGTTTACATTTTTTTTTTTACGGTGTACACCGTGCGGATTAAATAATAATATATTGTAATAGTTCAGACTTTTACGGATGCGGCGATACCAATTATGTATATTTTTTTGTTTTATTTTTTTTACTATGCTCTAGAGGGAAAATGGGAAAAGGTTTTTTTTTTAACTTTTAATATTTTTTATTTTTTTTACATGAAAAAAAACTTTATTTTTGTTATGTTTAGTTTTTTTTTATTAATCCCCCTAGGGGACTTCAACCAGCAATTGTTAGATTGCTTGCACTATATACTGCAAGGGCACGGCCAGACGTGGCAGAATTGCGGCGGCTATTTTTTCCAGTTGTTTCAACACATTTTTAGGCGTTAGTTCAGACGTTGAGAAAAACTCTGAGGCAGACCATAGGCTGCGGTGCAGAATTTTCAGTCCGCAGCATGCACTGACTGTTGCGGAGAAGAAGCGGAATTTCACTGCGGATTTCAGCCTTTGCAATGCAAAAACTGAAATCTGTGGCAAGTCCGCTGTCTTTTCTGCAACGTCTGAATTACCTGTCAAATATGCAAATGTTGGTGCAGATTAATTGCGTAAATGCCCCAAATCTGCACCAACATTTGCAGCGGAAAAACTCCGCCACGTCTGCCCCAATACTAATGTATTGCAGTATATCGTGATTCTGACAGGCTACTATTAAGCCCTGCCGGAGGCAGCACTTAATAGGAGCACAAATACGGCGCGGCGTGATGGGGGGTGCGATGAGCTGTTAGAGGGGGTCGCCCCCCTCTTTCTAACAATTTAAAGCCACGGTCGCTATTGACAGTGGCATTTAATGAGTTAAACGAGCTGGATAATGCTCGTTGCTCATTAAGTGTCGGCTGTAACATACAGTCGACACCCGCATCGTATGGAGCGGGTTCACTTCGTGAGCCCGTTCCATAATTCCCCTACCCGACTTTGGCGTATGGATACGTAAAATTTCGTAAAGGGGTTAACACACCATCAAGAGGATGGAGGAAGGAGGAAAGTAACGTGTAGAGAAACATCTATCATCATTGCGCACTCCCTAACTGGTGCTGAACGCATACAGGGCGAGCGCTTAGTACAGAATGGGGGCGGGAGCGGGGCATGCATCTTGCGTCTGGATATGGCCGCTGATGGAGGGGTCATATGACCCCACATCAGTGGCCACAGTCGCACCACACAGCATAATCTGAGGCTCAACTGTGACCGCTGATGGATGGGTTATGTGACCCGTTCATCAGCGGCCATACCAGGGCTGGTGCTTAGGGAGGCACGGAGGCGGAGGTGAAGGCGGGAGCGGGGTGTGCATCCTGCATCTGGATATGGTTGCTGATCGACAGGTCACATGACCGAACATCAGCGGCCACAGTCACGCCGCATAACATACCCTGAAGCCCGACTATTACCACTGATGGACAGGTCACATGACCCAACATCAGCAGTCGCGCAGCACAGCATACTCTGAGGCCCAACTATGAACGCTGATGGATGGATCATGTGACCTGTCCATCAGCGGCTATATCAGGGCTGTCGTTTAGTGATGTATGGGGGCGGGGGCATCCTGCATCTGGATATGGCTGCTGATGGACAGGTCACATGATCCAACATCAGCGGCCACAGTGGTGCCGCACAGCATACCCTGAGGCCCCGACTATGTGACCAGTCTATCAGGGCTAGCGCTTAGTGAGGAATGGGGGCGGAAGTGGAGGCAGGAGTTGGGTGTGCATCCTGCATCTGGATATGGCCGCTGATGGATGGGCCACATGACTCAACATCAGCGGCCATGTGACCCATCCAACAGCGGTCATATCAGGGCTGTCGCTTAATGAAGAATGGGAGCGGGGGCACAGGCGGAGACAAGAGCAGGCGTGCATCCTACCATCTAGCTATAGCTGCTGATGAACATCAGCGGCCACGGTCGCACCGCACAGCATACTCTGAGGCCCGGCTATTACCACTGAGGGACATGTCACATGACCCAACATCAGCGGCCACAGTCTTGCTGCACAGTATACTCTGAGGCCTGACTATGACCGCTGATGGACGGATCATGTGACCCGTCCAACAGCGGCCATATCAGGGCTGTCGCTTAGTGAAGAATGGGGGCGGGGGCACAGGCAGAGGCGGGAGCAGGCGTGCATCCTGCCGTGTAGATATATCTGCTGATCAACATCAGCGGCCACGGTTGCACCGCACAGCATACTCTGAGGCCCAACTATGTGACCAGTCCATCAGCAGCCATATCAGGGCTGCAGCGGCGTATATCAGTGAGTGACAAACCCTGGAGGTCTTCTCACGACCACCAAGGGGGTCGCGACCCACACTTAGGGAAACGCTGGTTTAAAGAACTGCTGAACCCGCCCTTGTTTAGAGCAACTGTATCCTATACAATATGACAATAACACGTCTTATGTTTCACAATAAAATTATGGGTTAAATTAACGTACCATTTTTATTTGTTTAGTTATGGAAATACCAATAAATTACTTGGTGAAAATATTTTGTTTTAGACGTAAAGTATGGCAAGGTGTATTTTGAAACATCTGTCCTCTATGAAAGAATGGAGTTACAAAAGTACATGTAACATCTGCCACACACAAGGTATGTACCGGTATACGTTTTTAGCACTTTATTTGTTATATGTTAATATAAATTTTAGCACAATGTAATTTCCCATAATGAGCAACATCTGCTCATTATATATACGATAACTGTACATTTTCAGATAGATTTAGGAAAGCTTATACCATATGAAGCTGTACGAAAGTTATAGAATCATTATTTTTTGAATCCTTTGATTCTTAAAGGGAACCTGTCACCAGCATTTCACCTATTAAACCGACTATACCTGGTGGTAGTGGGTGAAAAATCATTTCTATATAACCTATAATTATCTTCTTAGTCGGCTCTGTAGCTTTAGTATTTAGCTTTTTAGTGTTCCCACACCGTATGCTAATGAGCAGAAAAGAGTCAGATCTTCATTTGAAAAGAGTCAAATCTTCATTCCTCAAGTCTTTCCGAGTTTACCCCGCCTCCTTACTTTTGATTGACAGCTCCTCGCCTTCCCCCAGCACACAAAATCCCGCGCTTGTGCATTGATGTCCTCTTCTGGTGTGTGCGCACAAAGGGACACCGGATTATTACGATAAAAGGCGCGAAACGTTTGCAGACCGTTATTTACAGTCGGAGGAGGAGTTTAGGAGAGGGGATAACGGCAATGAACTTTTTATAGCAGCAGCTAGTGAGGGAGAAGTAAAGTTCAATAGGTGAAATGCTGGTGACAGGTTCCCTTTAAACTAACATACAATGTGGTAGTAGCAACCCATAGACCACAGTCAGGATGGAGTCAGAGATCTAGGAGTAGGAGTCTGTGTAACAACAATTTGATCTAGTTTTATTTCCAATAAATTTATGAATTTATTATTTTAGATTAAGTGGCAACACGTAGTTTTTTTTGTTTTGGTAGATAAACTCCCATGTCTCTTTGATGAGTTCATCAACCAAAACAAGAAAAAATGTATGTTAAGAAAAAAAAGCACAGTGTGGACCCAGCCATAGGGTTTGTTCACACGAACGTTGAATAGGTCCGTGTAACGGCCATTAAAACAACAGCCGTCACACAAATGCATGTATTTCAATGCCATTGTTTCAACTGACCGTGTGAAGGGTCCGTTGAAAAATAGAACATGGCCTAATTTCTTCCATTTTCACGGATCCCTCCATAGACTCAAGTCTATGGGGATCCGAGAAAACGGGACCCGCAGGGGTGAACCTTGACATGAAAAACGTCCGCTTTTCACGTCCAAGTTTGCCCTCGTGTGAATAAGCCCTTAGTATGTATTGAGAAGATCGTTCTAGAGGCAGTGGGGGAGGTTCATATAATGAAGAAGCATATTGTGCAAATTAAGCTTGAGAGTTATTTAGTTTACATAGGATGTAGTAAAGAGTTTAACACATCATCTCTCGGCCACAGGACCACAGTTCTCATGATAGGTGGCGGTCCCAGTGATACGAGCCCCACCTATAAGACATGTATTACATTACAAATGTGTATAATATCCGATTAAATCATGAAAAGAAAGTAGGCTAAATGTAATACTTGTGGGTAAATGATGTAGACAACCTGGCATATTGTATATTGACAAAGCTATCAATATGCTTTTGCCCAACTCTTAGGCCCCATGCACATGACCGTGCCCGCAATCACGGCCCGCGATTGCGGGCACGGCCGGCCGCCGACTGACAGCCGCATTTTCGGGCAGGGGTGCTCCCATACAAAGCATGGGAGCACGGCCCGCAAAATGCAAAAGAACGGACATGTTCCATAATTCCTGGAACATTTCCGCGGCACGGACACCCTTCCGAAGTGCTACGGAAAGGTGTCCGCGTTCAATGACAGTGAATGGGTCCATTTTTGCGGACCGCGATTGCGGTCCGCAAAAACTGAGGTTTTTTACGGTCGTGTGCATGGGGCCTAAGAGACTGTGAATGGAACTATGCAATAACAAGGGGTTACTCTGGACTCAATTAGATTAACTTTGATGACCCTATATAACTATTAAGGAATTTCTAGGTTTAAATATTAAATATTAATTGTTTGATATAATGGTAGAGATTAATTCTGTCTTACGGTTAGGATAAAACTAGACCATACAGGCAGAAACTGTGCCAAGATAATCACAGGGTTGCACGTTGTATGATCCATTTTCTGCATCTTGCTAGACATATTAGACACTTTGGGGGAGATATATCCAAACTGGTGCAAAGGAAAAGTGGAGTAGTTGCCCATAGCAACCAATTAGGTTGCTTCTTTCATTTATAAAGGGCATCTGAAAAATGAGAGGCCGTATCTGCTTGGTTGCCATGGGCAACTACTACACTTTATTCTTTGTACCAGTTTTGATATATCACCACCTTATGTCTGGCATACTTTACATCAATATTTTGCACAAGACGTTTGGCGCACACAATAATTAAATCTGGCACAGTACGACTTCTCTTATTTACGACCCTTTTTCTAGATTTTTTCAAAACTGTCGAGTAAGGTGAATAAATTTGGCGAACACCATGTAAACCAGTTTTTTAGCGCAATTTGAGTTAGAATTCTGGGGCATTTTGCTTTATGAATTTTCCCATGTGTTTCAAAATCATTCCCTTTAGCTGTGGGAGTAAGCTGGTAAAATACAACATGGTAGCTGGGCGAATCTAAACTCTCCTTGGCTTTCCAGTCATCTTACCAGTACACTACAGCCTGTGATACAACAGTTAGACTATGTTCAGACAACGGATTCTTATACCAGGCAAATCTGACGCTGATTTGTGTTGGGGAGCTATGAAAGCCACGTCAGGTAGCCACACACAGATTAGCTCCATTTAATGGGGCTAACATGCATGCAGATCCGTGGTAGTTACACTACAAAACTTTTTCAGAAATGCTAGGGTCAGCCTTGGATTTCTGACACGGATTCTTGTTCGATCGGAAAAATCTGTTGTCTGAACATAGCCGAGGATCTTTACTTTTTAAATACCTTTAAGCAAATTAATGTTCTTTACAAATATCAAGTATTTGTGAGAATGTGAAAAATAAATATTGCATTACAAAATATATGGAAAAATATACTCAATATTGTAAATGATAAAAAAAATTAGTAGCCATTGAGGTGTTGCGTGGGCATATAAAAGAAAAAGACCACATGCCAAGCACATTTAGAAAACTCTGAGCTAACTCCTACAATTCTTAAAGGAATTCTCCAGGACATAACTGCTATTACTATTTCCTTTACTTTTACCAATCAACGTATCTCCCGGATGGTTACAAGATGGCTTCCCTTTGAATTTTCTGCTTACGCAGACGTCACGTACACCCATCTTCAGTCTTCCCTTCTGTTTAATTCAGTGTTACGGCGCGTCACTTGTGACGTCACTGGACAGTAGTGGAAGGTGCAGACTTCCTCCTCCGTCTCTTCATTCTCTAAGAATGCATGGTAGAAGTTCATCATGTTCAGACCACGCATGCTCAAACTTCAGTACTCACGGCTCCTGCATCACCCCCCCCCCCCCCCCCGCCCCAGCATCAGCTCAATGCTCTATTCAGCATTTGCCTGGCTATAAAGCCCAATCAAAATGGAAGGTGGTGTGGGTGGGCTAAAATGTGTTGGAAGAAGGGGTGGGGGGTCCAGTGGGGATTTTCTTCTCCTGGCTAAGATGCCAGCCAGCGCAGGGCAGCATAGGATTTGTAGCGGGTGAGAATGACAGGAAATAGTTGTGAACGAGAAGATATGGATGTAAACAAGCGGGAGTGTGGACATAGCACTGGAACTAGGCATCAAAACTATATGTAACGCAGGTATTAGGGGACATTTTCAATAAATCTAAAATACTAAGAGATGATTACAAAAAATTATTAGTATAGTCAGAAAACCTTTTTAATTTATAGTAGGGGTTACATTATTTTTATTTTTGATACACACCCCAGCACCACCTCTTTTTTAAGAATAATTAAAAATTCCTTTTAACTATTGATTAATATAACCTTATCCTCGTCATAAAGAATGTTTGCAGCAGCTCGGACACAGAGCTGGATATATGCTATATAGTGTGTGTGTGTGTGTGTGTGTGTGTGTGTGTGTGTGTGTGTGTGTGTGTGTGTGTGTGTGTGTGTGTGTGTGTGTGTGTGTGTGTGTGTGTGTGTGTGTGTGTGTGTGTGTGTGTGTGTGTGTGTGTGCGCATGTGTTGTATATATATACAGTTAGGTCCAGAATTATTTGGACAGTGACACAAGTTTTGGCGTTCTGGCTGTTTACCAAAATGTTTTGAATATACAGTTATATAATCAATATAAGCTTAAAGTGCAGACCCTCAGTTTTAATTTGAGGGTATTCACATCCTAATTTGAGGAAGGGTTTAGGAATTACAGCTCTTTAATATGGAGCTGCCTCTTTTTCAAGGGACCAAAGGTAATTGGACAATTATCTCAAAAGCTATTTAATGGGCTGCATGGGCTATTCCCTCATTAATCCATCATCAATTAAGCGGGTCAAAGGTCTGGAGTTGATTCCAGGTGTGGCATTTGCATTTTGAAGCTATTGCTGTGAACCCACAACATGAGGTCAAAGGAGCTCTCAATGATGATGAAACAGACCATTGTTAGGCTGAAAAAAGAGCGCACTGGTGATCTCGTGAACTCCAAAAGGCCTGGACGTCCACGGAAAACATCAGTGGTGGATGATCGCAGAATCCTTTCCATGGTGAAGAAAAACCCCTTTACAACATCTACCCAAGTGAAGAACACTCTCCTGGAAGTAGGTGTATCAGTATCTAAGTCTACCATAAAGAGAAGACTTCATGAGAGCCAATACATAGGGTTCACCACAAGGTGAAAACAATTAATCAGCCTCAAAAATAGAAAGGCCAGATTAGACTTTGCCAAACAACATGTAAGGAAGCCGCCCAGTTCTGGAACAGCATTCTTTGGACAGATGAAACTAAGATCAACCTGTACCAGAATGATGGGAGGAAGAAAGTATGGAGAAGGCTTGGAATGGCTCATGATCCAAAGCATTCCACATCCTCCGTAAAACATGGTGGCGGCAGTGTGATGGCATGGGCATGCAAGGCTGCCAAAGGCACTGGGTCACTAGTGTTTATTGATGATGTGACTGAAGACAGAAGCAGCCGGATGAATTCTGAAGTGTTTAGGGATATACTTTCTGCCCAGATTCAACCAAATGCAGCAAGGTTGTGTGGACGTCGCTTCACAGTTAAGCTGGACAATGACCCAATACATACTGCGAAAGCAACCTAGGAGTTTTTTAAGGCAAAGAAGTGGAATATTCTGTAATGGCCAAGTCAATCACCAGATCTCAACCCGATCGAGCATGCATTTCACTTGCTTAAGACAAAACTTAAGGCAGAAAACCCCACAAACAAGCAACAACTGAAGACAGCTGCAGTAAAGACCTGGCAAAGCATCACAAAGGAGGAAACCCAGCGTTTGATGATGTATATGGGTTCCAGACTTCAGGCAGTCATTGCCCGCAAAGGTTTCTCTATAAAGTATTAAAAAAAAAACATTTTATGAAGTGGTTGGCATTGGAGAAGGAACTTCCTTCAAAAGTGATCTGTGGCAGACGTCTTCTGCAGAGAGATAAGAAGCGCCTATGTGGTGCCACTTATCCCTGTATAATCAGGTTCTGACATCAGAATGTGATGTTTTTACAAATATCATTACCAGAGATCTCAATGGAAAATGTCTATTGCCATGTAATATAAGACTTTCATGCGGGGTGAAAGAGTTGCAAATTGACTACTAGTTAAAGCTTCATGGGTAAGAACACAGAGTATGCCTAATTTATGACGACCTGTGCAAAAAAAAATAGTAACCTTATTGCCTATAGTCATCAGATTCCTGCTGTTATTTTTCTAGTACAGGTTTGACAATGAAGCTAATAATTGCAGAAAATGAAAACGTATTTGAAATCTGTGATGATTTTTCAAGCATACTTGCATGAAACAATTGCCGCATGGTACTAGCCTAAGGTCTTATGCACAGAGTATTGCGCGGGAGAGTACATCCCCTAATGTTTCTAGGGAAAAATACCTCCGTATACATGGTATCTAATGAGTCATGTTATAATTTATTTTTTCTTTTGGAATCATATGGAATCCGACAGAAACCTGCTATACGACTCCATATGAATTCAGAGGCATAAGACGTACAGTATAGGCCCTATGCACTTCTATGGGTACAAAACAGGACTGTTATACGGCTGTGTGCATGACGCCTTACACCCCATGTATAAGTGCCTGATTGCATGACAATTTGATGCATGGTCTGTCAAATATAAAAGAACAAAGTTTGGGTAGAGTTTTCTTTCTAGTCTTTATTTCTGTGTGATTCCCTAATAACATTACTGATTCCGTCTGCACAGTAATATTTTGATTTAGCTGATTAACTTTTTAGCATACAATTAGCTATTGTGGTCCCATTAATTGCGTACCTCAATCAATTGTATTTAGTCAAACTTGTAATCAGGTTTCCATTAAACTTTTAATGAAATAATTTAAATAATATAATATGATATGCATATAGGATGATTTCAAAACATTTCTATCTGCACAACTGCTAAATATATAAATTTATTTTGCACTATATATTTTATTTACAAATTTAAATTGGCAGGTTAATTAATATCACACAAAAAAAGAATGATTAGTTTCAATGGAATGTAATAGTCTAAAATTGTATAAATATTCTACAAATTAATTAATAAATTAATAAATTAATGAATTAATAAATCATTATTTCAGAGCTAATTTACAATTTAATATATGTAAGGGAGAGATACTGTATGTATCCATGGTTTTCCATGGGACTGCTGCTAAATATACTGAATTATCAGGGTCTCAAAAGAATCTCTTCTTCAATTGCATATGTTATATTTGTCTGTAGTGTTAGACTAGAATTATCAGACAGTCATTATTTCTTGCTTAAAGGAACAGTGTCATGGCAAATAATTTTTTTTATATGTTAAAGATGTTAGTGCTTTAATAAAAACGTTTTTATTCATTTGTGTGTTTGTGTTTTACTTTTTCTTATTTTTACACTTTTTCTTCCCTATGGGGGCTGCCATTTTTTGTTCCATTTCTGTGTGTGTCGATTAACGACACACACAGACATGGAGTACGGCAGCCACAGTCCCATAGGGACTGCGAACGGCTCCCGTCCCATTGACTGCCGTGTACGGCGTCTGTGTGGGAACTGCGCATGCGCCGCTCCCACACAGTCCTATTCGAAATTGGCGCCGTCCGGCGCCATTTTCCTGTGGACCGGAAGTCGCGGCCGGACTGTAATATTACTACTTCCGGTCGCGGCTTCCGGACTTGTGCACATGGAACAGCGGCAGCAAACGGAGCGGACGGGCCAGAGGGAGCCGCGGCGGCAGGAGCAGGTAAGAGATTTCAATGTATGTTAGTGTTTGTGTGTGTTTACTACTATATGTAAACCTACTACACTGTGGGTTACCTCAAAAAATGGCGACACGCAGTGTAGCAGGTTAAACCTTTCAAACCCCTCGTTTATCCCGGCACTAGCCAGGATAAAGGAGGGGGGGATGCTGAGAGCTCACTAGAGCGAGGGCTTTTAACCCAATGTTGCAATGCTGCAATTTTGGGAACAGCCCCATCTAGTGGCCAAAAATGGGTAGTATTATAAATTAGAAATAATTTATAATATTACATGGCTCGTGCCAAAAAAAAAAAAAAAATTTGAACAATGTTTAATCACCCACACACTAAATGTTTAATTTTTAAAAAAAATACATGTTTTTAGGGCAACACCATGCCTTTAACATAGTGTCACTTCTGTAGTCTGACTTTAAGCTCAGAAGTCAGCATACAGGTCTAAGATACAAACCTCTGAGATTTATCAATAACTCAGTAAAAATAGTCCAATTTGTGCCAAATTCTTTGAAATTGCGCATGTGGCATTATAAATTTGGTGCAACTCGCTAGACATGTTTCTTCCCGCCACCTCATGGTTGGCTTAGATTTACATCAATATTTTTCACCCAAAAATTGTTCACATGTTTCATAAAGGTTGTGAATTTTACGAATTGTCTTAGCCACACCTATTTTTCTAGTCACTTTTAAAAACTCTGGAGGTTCAAAAAAAAATAAAAAATAGTGAACATTAACTAAATTGTTGCCCATAGTAACCAGGTTATCTCCAGTGCTGCAGCTCAGACACAGTCCATTTTGACTTTTAGTTCCATGGGTGAACATCATTCTATACATTCTATATACTTGACTACTTTATTATGGACCTCACAACAAGTTACTCCTTTTCTTCTACTTTCCCCTGTTTTCTGGTATAAATGCAAGAGGAAGCAGCCAACACGGAGCAGAGAGCTCTTAGTATTACCAGTATTATTTGCATGCAGGACACAGGCTGAGCAGGAAGTCTGTGAGATGCAGCTTCAGCCAATAGCTGCAAAGCAAGAAGTGATGTCAGAGAAGGGGGCGTTGTTTTGGCAACCTTTTCTGGACAACCCAGTAACATGCAGCCATTAGGACCTTTAGGGCGGGTTCACACATGGCGGAATTTCACTTAAATTCCGCTGCGGACACTCCGCAGCGTTAATCCGCAGCGGAGCCGTTTCTCCATTGACTTTCACTTTAATTTAGCAGTGTTCGTTTACACGATGCGTACAATTCCGCTGCGGAGCATAGGCTGCGGAGCGGAATTTGGTGTCCGCAGCATGCTCTGTCTGTTGCGGAGCAGTGGCGGACTGGTTGCGGACTCATGGCGGAATTTCTCCATTGACTTCAATGGAGAGTCAAAATTCCGCAATGAAGTCCGCAGATCTTATGTGTGCTGCGGAGCGTATTGTTTTTACTACCATGACATTTCTTCATTCTGGCTGGACCTATGTATTTCTAGGTCTACAGCCAGACTGAGGAAGTCAATGGGGCTCCCGTAATGACGGGAGCGTTGCTAGGAGACGTCTGTAAATAGTCACTGTCCAGGGTGCTGAAAGAGTTACGCGATCGGCAGTAACTGTTTCTGCACCCGGGACAGTGACTACCGATCTCAATATACATGTATCTGTAAAAAAAAATATAAGTTCATACTTACCGAGAACTCCCTGCGTCTGTCTCCAGTCCGGCCTCCCAGGATGACGTTTCAGTGTAAGTGACGGCTGCAGCCAATCACAGGCCAAGCACAGGCTGCAGCGGTCACATGGACTGGAGCGTCATCCAGGGAGGTCGGGCTGGATGCCGAAAGAGGGACGCGTCACCAAGACAACGGGCGGTAAGTATGAATTTCTTTGACTTTCACTAGGGAAAGTGCTGTCCCTTCTCTCTATCCTGCACTGAATAGGGAGAAGGGAAGCACTTTTCCTGCAGTCCGCAGCGGCCAGTCCGCATCAATTTTCTGCACATTTTGTGCAGATCCGCAGCCGTAATCCGCAACCCGGATTAGGTGCGGCATTGATGCGGACAGTTGCGGAGGAATTCCGCCATGTGTGGTCATGCCCTTAGTGTGCAAAACACCTATGAAACTTGCATTTGAGGGACCCCAGAGTGAAAGAATTATTGGTCCTGGTATGTTACATGATCATAGTAGCTCCATTTTACTAAATATGAGACTTTGGCCAAAGTTTCACTTTTCACTTTTACATTTCTCTGTCATTTTATTTAAATAAAATAAAAAGTAACAGACATGTTTTAAGGGTGATTCTGCGCTCTACTTGTGAATTATTCTGTCTTTATATACTGGAGTAGCCATTGCAAAGCCATATCTGATTTCATTTAGATACATTATGAGCATTGCAATATTGGCTCGGTCCTTATCTGTGTTTATACCTGGCTATATTATTATTTAGATAATGAGGTCATGAGTAGCTCCTGAGTAATAATGAAATCTAATATGAATTTTAATTTAACAAATAACTCCCCTTATTTCTTCTTTCACAGAGTAAAATGCATGCATTACCTATTTACATATTCTGGGTATACCACAGAGAGCTTTCCAAGTCAGGCCAGACCTAGTGAAGCAATTAATCACAAGCCGTTCTGGTATTAATTTCCTTTTCCATTATATGAAATGAGTAGCATTGCTGCGCTATTATAGTGAGTGCTGGTAAGTAAAGCTAGATAAGTATATATGAATGCATCATCATTTAATCAGAAAGATTGAATATTTATGATAAAATTAAAAGACAAGGTTCCTTTACAGCTACTATAGTCTGAACATATGTATTAGCTTGGAATTTACAGTAATACATAATTTATGAACTAAAGGAGCCTTGAAGAAGATTATCTATAAAATGCCCATAAAGGGTTAAAATAGTGGGTACTGCAGCCCCCCAATGCAGAATTTGTAGGGGATTTTTAAGTTCATCTTCATATATATATATATATATATATATATATATATACATATATATATGTAAACGTAATCGAGGAAATAGAAGTCATATAGCCCACAAATATACAAAAAAACAAGGTTTTATCAAATTAAAATATGCATTTTATTAGATCAATTAAAAAGACAGAAATGGGTCCGTTACGACCCCAACTATAAAACAATTACATTATTTAACCCACACGGTGAATGCCGTAAGAAATAAAAAAAAAAAAAACAATGCCAGTATTGCTGTTTTTTGTTCATCGTGCTTCAAAAAAAATTTGATCAAAAGTGATCAAAAGTTGCATGTGCTCCAAAATGGTACCAATAAAAACTACAAGTCACCCCAAAAAACAAGCCCTCATACAGCTATGTCAGCAGAAAATTAAAAAAGTTATGGCTCTTAAAATATGGTGAAAAAATAAATAATTTAGAAAAAAAAGGTTTTTTTTACTGTGTAAAAGTAGTAAAACACTAAAAAAAACTAGATAAATTTGATATTGCTGCAATCGTAACGACCCACTGAATAAAGTTATTATGTTTTTTTATACCACATGCTAAATGGCGTGAATTTAAGACACAAAAAAGTGTAGCGAAATTTCCATCTTTTTTCCTATTACTCCATCAAAAAAGTTAATAAAAGTTAATCTATAAATTATATGTACCCCAATGTGGTGCTATTAAAAATATACAACTTGTCCTGCAAAAAAACAAGTCCTTATACAGCTATGTCGACGAAAAAATGTAAAGAGTTATAGCTCTTTGAATGCGATGATGGAAAAATGTATTGGTCATTAAGATTGAAAATACCTTCGTATTAAGAGGTTAGGGTGCGTCCAGCCGCTGGCTGACATGTTTGTTCCTATGCAAAGTAATAGTAGGAAAAGTGACAATCAACGGGGGAGGTGGGTTGAGCGTGAATATATGAATATACTTAGACTTCACCCCACAAGTGTAAGTTGTAAAACCTCCTAAACTGTCACTTTTTTATTCTGCCCATCGCATACAGATGTGGTGATCTCTAACTTGACTTTTAACACATTAAATACACAACTTTAACAACTTTTTAACAACCCCTTCAGGACCCAGCCTGTTTTGGCCTTGTGGACACAGATGATTTTTTTAAAATCTGATATGTGTCCCTTTATGTGGTAATAACTCCAGAATGCTTTTGCATATCCAAGCGATTCTGAGATTGTTTTCTCGTGACATATTTTACTTTATGTTAGTGAAAAAATTTGGTCGATAAATTGAATATTTATTTGTGAAAAACGTCAAATTTTAGCAGAAATATGCAAATATTTGAATTTTTTTTACAAATTTAAATGTATTTGCTTGTAAAACAAATAGTAATACCATACAAAATAGTTACTAGTTAACATTTCCCATATGTCTACTTTATGTTTTCATCGTTTTTTGAATGTCCTTTTATTTTTCTAGGACGTTACAAGGCTTAGTACTTTAGCAGCAATTTCTCATATTTTCAAGAAAATTTCAATAGGCCATTTTTTCAGGGACCAGTTCAGTTCTGAAGTGGCTTTGAGGGCCTTCTATATTAGAAAGTCCACATAAATCACCCCATTTTGAAAACTGCACCCCTCAAGGTATTCAAAACCACATTCAGAAAGTATTTTAACCCTTTAGGCGTTTCACAGGAATTAAGGCAATGTAGAGGTGAAATGTACAAATTTCATTTTTTTTTGCTGAAATTCATTTGTAATAAAAAAAAATCTGTAACACAGAAGGTTTTACCAGAGAAATGCAACTCAATATTTATTGCCCAGATTCTGCAGTTTTTAGAAATATCCAACATGTGGCCCTAGTGTCCTAATTGACTGAAACACAGGCCTCAGAAGCAAAGGAGCACCTAGTGGATATTTTTGGCACCATGTCAGGTTTGAAGTGGTCTTGTGGTACCTAAACAGTCGAAACCCCCCAAAAGTGACCCCATTTTGGAAACTACACCCCTCAAGGCATTTTTCTATCGGTATAGTTAGCATTTTAACTGCACGTTTTTTTTGCAGAATTTAGTGGAATTAGTCTGTGAAGATGAAAATCACCTTTTTTTTCTGTGGAAACATAGATTTTTTTCATTTTTACAAGAAATAAAGGAGAAAAAGCCCCCCAACATTTGTAAAGCAATTTCTCCCGATTACGGCAACACCCCATGTGTGGACATAAACTGATGTTTGGACCCACAGCAGGACTCAGGAGGGAAGGAGCGCCTTTTGGATTTTGGAGCGCAGATTTTGCTGGATTGGTTTTCAGTGCCATGTCGGGTTTGCAATGCCCCGGAGGGACCAAAACAGTGGAAACCCCCCAAAAGTTACCCTATTTTGGAAACTACACCCCGCAAGGAATTCTTCTAGGGGTATAGTGAGCATTTTGACCCCACAGGATCTTCTTTAGAGCTAAGGTGACCAAAAAAAAAGTGATTTTGGCGCTTTGAATTCTTTATTTCTTACAGCGTTCACCGTTGCGCAATAAATGACATTTTACTTTATTCTGCCGGTCGGTACGATTACGGCGATACCATATGTGTATAGTTTTTTTTAAGTAAAAAAAATAAAATTACGTTTCTATAAAATAATTTATTTTCTGAGACACGATATTCTGAGCTCTAACTTTTTTATTTTTTCGTCTAAAAAGCTGTGGAAGGTCTTGTTTTTTGCGGGACGGGTTGTAGTTTTTATTGGTACTATTTTGGGGTAAATGCGATTTTTTTGATCACTTTTTATTCTATATCTTGGGAGGGGTGGGGACCAAAAATGACATAGTTTTCCGTTTATTTTGTTTGCGGCGTTCACCATGCGGAAAAAATAACATTATAGTTTCATAGTTTGGGTCGTTACAAACACGGTGATACCAAATATGTGTACTTTTTTTAATGTTTTCCCTATAATAAATGACTTATAGAAAAACAAAAACTTTTATTTTTACACATTTATAAAACATTTTTATTAACTTTTTTTTACTTTTTACACTTAATTTTTTTGTTTATTAACTTTTTCTTTACTTTTTACACTTTATTTTTTTTAACCTGCAGCCCTGATCGCTGCTAGAATACATTACACTACCTAGGTAGTGTAACGTATTCCCAACTTTCAGTGTGACGTCACAGTCACTCTGACAGTAAGTCTACGAGGACCAGCCAGAGGCTGGTCCTCATAGGCTTCCATACATGGCAGACACGGAGGCCATTGCCTGGCCTCCGGATGCCATCACAAACATCAGCAGCCCCCACAATTGCATGGGGGCTGCTGATGTGCTACAAACCCCCTAAATGTGGTGATTGCTCGATAGCGATCACCACATTTAACGGGTTAATTGCCAAAATCAGCGGCGATGAGCCGCTGATCGGCAACACTGGAGTGTGAGCTGTCGGGGACAGCTGATCTCCCAGTTCCCGATGCACACCTTGTTGCCAACAGTGTGCATCGGGAACGACACTGTGACTTCCTGTTTGGCTTCCGTTTGCCATGCTAACTATCGGCAAACCCCGCGATTTCAGACCGGGGTCTGCCGATATGCTAGAAACCCCTAAAATTTGGCGATTGCAACCGATCGCCGAACTGTAGGGCTTAATTCGCCTAAATCAGCGGCAAAGGACTGCTGGCCGGCAAGAGTGGAGTGTCGCCAACAGTGTGACCGGAAACAACTCAGTAACTGTACGTCCTAGTGCGGGAAGTAACCTCCCGCAACGACGTACAGTTACTTACTCGTGCGGGTAGGGGTTAAACAGCTATTCAATGGCTTTTGTTGTGTGATATCATGCTGCAGCGAGTTATCAGAGTCAAGATAAGGATCGCTACATCTGTAAATAACTGACCGATCCGCTTTAAATACATCAGTGGGTAGACCATAAAACTGAATTGTATGCCGTTTTCTAGAAATCAAAATGAGAATTACTTAATATTTCCTTCTGAGATAGATGAGAAACTTATGGCCACAATTAGCCTCCTTAGATGTGAGTCATTATCCTGACCCATTGAGTCCCAGAGGGCAATATTTGGGCCTTAGAAGAAATTATTAATCAGCTTGTGAATTTATATTTCGGATGACAGATACATTCCAGAAGAAAGGCTTTCTGCAAGGCGTCTAGAATAAAGCTTATGCTTTAGGGCTCATGCACATAGAAATCTATTTGCCCATACTGTATGTACCTCCACATGCCCCCAAATGGCTTTTTCTTACAGTTTCTCACAGAAAAGAAGTCAAGGTGTGAAATGCCATGTTATGAAGGTATCAGCATTGCTTTTAGAGGAGAATACTATGCATCATTGTAGCGTCCATGGCCACAGGCCGTTGGGTTTACTCATCTCCCGCAGCCCGCAGCCATGGATCTGTGAGCTATGGTCCCCGTCTCCTTCCTAGGAGATGCCAGCGCTCACTTCCACTCCCGTCTGCTGTGTCCCGTAGGGTGCTCGTGTCCGCTCTTAAAGGGCCAGTGCGCGCACCTGTAAAACAATCATCATTATCAACCACATGATTTCCTGGTCTATAAGAAGGCCCCAGCCCTTCTGTTCCTTGCCTGAGCGTTGTTAGTATTCCCAAGTCTGTCTTGAAAATGATCCCTTAGTGTTTCCCATTCCAATTGTTACCCGTGCCCTATTACCTGCTCCTGTGTCCCGTGCTGTGTTCTTGTTCCTGTGCCTACTAGTTGGAGTCATGTCTACTACACCTGCTGTTGCCTTGCCATATCCTGTGTCATCTGCCACGTCCAGAGGGATTCGCCACGTCTGGCGCAACCTGTGGCACCTGCTGTCATCTGCCACGTCCTGTGTCATCTGCCACGTCCAGAGGGATTCGCCACGTCTGGCGCAACTTGCGGCATCTGCTGTCATCCGCCACGTCTGGCGTTACCTGCTGCACCCACCTCCATCCGTGCCAGAGCTGCGGCCATTGTCTTGACTATCCAGGTACCCTTGTGCGGGACTTTGTATTTCTGGGGTTCCCTGTTGTTTGGCCAGCTGCCTCGCTGCTACGGATGTGCGGCCTAGTGAGTCCACATACCCACATACCGTGACAATCATGAAGACACTACGCAGTAGCACAGGTACCTGTATTACGTAATTTTAGGAACTATTTGTGCCTCTGTACAGGATAAATGCACACAGCCTTAATGTGATACAGAACCAACCATTATTTCTAGACTAAAACAGCAAATTTTCAAGAGTTATCAGAATGATTTATATTTGATATAACTTTATCTGGATAGCTTTAACCAGATATAGTTACCACCAGACTAATAAACAACCGGCCCAGCTAGTATTTACACTTGGAGGGCCATAGAAGTAAAATATTTTTACTGCCAATACTAAGTTCTGGTAATTTTGCAAGATAAGACAGTGCATGCCCATGCTCCTATTTGGATGGCCGCCCAGCCCTATGAACTTCAGCAGCGTCAGGATTTAGTCATTGGCGCTGTTGGGAGATTGCAAAGGAGCAGAGAGCCAGAGACGGTCACATTCAGCTGCAGGATATGGGCACTCTACCTACCTGCACAGTCAAGAGTGGAGGCCAGAGGATTATACTAACTTAGTTACATTACCTGGGAGTCATTGTTTCAAATTGAAAATCATACTCGGTGGAAAGTCAAGTCCCCAAAACCAAACCCAGTTTTTACCCATATTGGAGTGTATTTACATGTGGTAGTTTTGTGCCATGTGTAAATAGACCCCGTATCTGCCGGGAATTTTTGAGTTGAAAATGTGGCGACCCCATAACTGGATAGCATAGTAATTTCTCAATTTACAATATTAATTTGTTCCTGCTCCCCCCAAAACAGTGGCCTCTGCAGGGAATGTAGAGAAGGATTACATGCTGGCCACTCCACTCAAATAAATGGGTGATAAGGTAATATATGCGGACAGGGTATATCCACTAGAGAAAAGGCTGCTCTTTGTGAGAAACTCTACAAATAGAAAATGGGGAAGCGGAGTAAGGACACCCCTTTATGAGATCTACGGAGGTAGCCATCTTTACCTTGACTCTGATAACTTGCTGCAGCGTGAGATCACACAACAAAAGACATTGAAAAGTCAGGTTAAAGTTGCTTGACAATGTGTATTTAATGTGTTAAAAATCAAGATAAAGATGGCTACATCTGTATATGCTCTAGTAGGACATTTCTGAAGACAACCATTTTAAGCGTGAAAAATATACATTAATAGAGGACAGCAATGTATACTAACAATTTGGTTTGTAAATGGATATAAACTATTATCAGTTGTTCTACAGTATACAGTTATATCGCATTTCGTTTGGTAACACCCCACATTGGACATTAGTGAATACAACTAATTTTTTTCATAAAGAAAAGTTTTCTATCTCGCAAGACAACATGAAATATCAGTCCCTGCGGTAGATTAACGCCATTTAGAATAGACTGGAAAAAAACAAAACTTCTTTGACCATAATTCAATCCCTCACTTCTTTTTTTATCAATTAAGAATGTGTCAAGGAAGCAATATATGTCTTCTCCTCAGACACTTGGCAGTAGACTGACGACTTGTGATTGTTTTGAGGATTTTATTAGAACTAATTTGTCAATAGCGTTGACAAAAAATCCAAAAGTGGGGATTAGCAGATTTTGCAAGCCAAGAGCCAAATATTTATCACGATGGTCTGAGAGAATTTAGAAGAGCACGGAATAAGATTCACATTTTAGATTCTATTTTCAACATCACATAGTGAGAGAATATGAGCAAACTGTCTCATTTACATAACAAAGGCCTTCTCACAGGTTCGGATTCCCTATCTCTCTGACAGTCTGACATTAGCCAAACGTAGGGGAAGGCTTTTGATGTTTTCTATGGAAATGGAACACAGCACATAAAATGACATGCTTTGTAACTTACCTATTATTTTCTATTCCAATAAAAAATTATGTATTTTTCTGACAAAGTGTTAACCACATTTTAAACCCCCTAGATACATTATTATAAGGTTATGACACTATAAAGCCAGATATTATCAACTAATTTGGTATTTCTGGTGGGAATGCACAGGATGATTTTTTTTTTAGTCCTTACTCCATATACTGTATATTTATGCAGAATTGAGGAGTCAGCAGATAATACAAGTCATTTCAGTTCTGTGCTATTCCTGTGTGTATTATCTATAATATCTCAAGAAATAGCTTGGTGGGAAGGTATTAAAAATTTATCTTGTTATTTGGTCAGAAAGCTGAGCATGCACATTCTTATATGTATCATTATTGGATGCTAATCATTATAGGAGCGTACAATACAAGTTATCTGCACCCCCCTCCACGATCAGCTGTTTGAAGTAGCGGCGACACTCATACCAGTGTATGTGGACCCATACTACAAGATTTCCCCACAGCAAACAAATGATCGCTGGGGGTCCCCGGAGGGGGACACTTTGTGATCAGTATATTGTCAAGGGATGCCTTTAACAAGTAGGGATGGTCCAAAGCGGAAAACGACTTAAATAACGATTTAAGACAAGTTGCTGAAAATCTAATTATAAGAAACAAAGTCTACAACAGTCTTTATATAAAGTTCAGCTGCTGCAACATGTTTCATGTGGGTTTACAATCTATTACTAAATGCGTCTGTTTAGAGCTCATAGAATACCTATCCAGTATTAATATGGAATAGTTTCCTGACCCACTCAAACTGGGATGTTTATTATGTGTGTTTGGGTTGAATGAAACTCCCAGCATATGAATAAACTGTGCATTATATGATAGATAGATAGATAGATAGATAGATAGATAGATAGATAGATAGATAGATAGATAGATAGATAGATAGATAGATAGATAGATAGATAGATAGATAGATAGATAGATAGATAGATATGAGATAGATAGATATGAGATAGATAGATATGAGATAGATAGATATGAGATAGATAGATATGAGATAGATAGATATGAGATAGATAGATATGAGATAGATAGATATGAGATAGATAGATAGATAGATAGATAGATAGATAGATAGATAGATAGATAGATAGATAGATAGATAGATAGATAGATAGATAGATAGATAGATAGATAGATAGATAGATAGATAGATAGATAGATATTGTAACAGCATTATGATGGTATTTTAAAATAATACCTTATTCTAACAAATTAAAAGTAGAACAAGCACCAAAAATAAGGATTGAACAAATTTGGCCGACAAGCACTTCACATTCCACACAGTCCTATCATGAAGCTGTATGGATATGCCACCTGTTTTAGCTTTTTTTTCCACTGCCAAAAACAGGAAATAATACACCCGACTACTGACCAAAATAACAGGGCTTGCATCAGCCATATGTCTTCTATGGCTACAAAGTCATTATACCATCACAACATGTTATGTACTAATGGATGTTTAGAAACAATGTAAAACTGGCAGATCGATCTATGAAATAGATGTATGTTAACAAACAGGATTCAACATTTACACATTGCTTTATTGGTGAATGAATTATTATATAGTGTCAAAAGATCAAAATGACCAGAGTTTCATTGTCAGACTGACAGCTGCTTCATGATTATGAAAAGTTTTACCATTCCAACATTTGTACTAAGGGTTCACATCAGCGTTGGCCTTCTGTTTGGCTTTCCGATCATCTGTTCCATTAGAGGAACAAATGGACGGAAAGACAAACGGAAAGTATCGTTACCATTTACAATACCATTTCAATGGTATTTTTATTGTTTCAGGTTGTTTAAGTTTGACTCCGTTCCATTAGGTTTCCGTGTTTTTCACAGAAACAATAGCGCAGCACACTACTCTATTGCTTCCGTCAAAAAACGGAAACCTAGTGGAACGGGGGCAAACCTATATGAACTGAAACAATAAAAATACCATTGAAATCAATGATATTGCAAACGGAAACAATACTTTCCATTTGCCTTTCCGTTCATCTGTTCCCCTGATGGAACAGATGATCGGAAAGCCAAACAGAAGGCCAACACTTATGTGAACAGGCACTAAAAGGGATTTTCCCTCCTCAAATGACTCGTCCCTGTGAGTCTCTTCCAAATATTTAGTTCTTGCGCTTTTTATAGTGACACCACTAAAGTGAAAAATTGATCTAGAAATTTGTTTAATGTTTGCTATATTTAGAAATCTGGCTTTTGTCCACCTCCCCCGTCTGCAAGTGAGAATGGAATTAACTGCTTTTAGTGTAAGTACTCTCATAAGCATATTAGATATCTAGTAATATGTCCCAAGATTTGCATCCATGGGGAGAGGTGGCAGTAAGTCCCTTTGATTTCAATGGAAAGTGATTGGACATGCATCTCTACCTCTCCACTGAATAAGAGGACCTTGCAGTCCCGGAGTCCATGAGGATATCAAGTTCCAGTGATTATACCCACTAATCACATTATAATTAAAGGGGTTGTGCCAAGATTGACTACATGGGACTGGCGGAGATAGTTGAGTGCTGCAGTTGGCTATCCCTAGCAGCCCCATAGACATTGAGTAGAGCAACAGGTCGCATGTTCAACCTCCGCTCCATTTATACTCCTCCTAACTGCAGTCGTGGGGGGCTGGACCTTCATTCTGGTGATCGTGGGGATCCCCAGTGGTGGGGCCTCCAGCAATTAGACATTTATCACCTATCCTGTGGATAGTTGATAAATGTCAATCTTGGCACCACTCCTGTTCTGAGAGACTCATAACTTGACATTTTATCTCTGAATATTGCTTTACGTTATACTCTGATAATATTTCCAGATAAGTACAGTTTTGCAATATAGGAGCTAAACTGCTAGGAGTGAATCTGAAAAACTCATTTAAGGTTCCTGATATAACAAAAACATACAGATGTAGCCGTCTTTATCTTGACTTTAACGCATTAAATACACAGTGGCAAGATAGTTTATCTTGACTTTTTCAATGACTATTCAATGGCTTTTTTTGTGTGATATCACGTTGGAGCAAGTTATCAGAGTCAAGATAAATATGGCTACATCTGTGCAAAAACACCAATGTACGAGCCAATTACCATGAACGTAACCAGGTAGCTATATTTTGTAAATTGCTGCCGATGAGAATTTTCAAAAGTTTATTAATCTCTAAGGCTCATAAGTTCTGCTCAATAAACATTGGTTACTGGCAGATTTCCATGTTATATTGCTGAAAAATAAATGTTAACCCATACAACAATAAAGAAAAATGGATCATTTAGATGCTCGTAAAAAAAAAAAAAATTGATCAGGGACAAATCCACTGTACAATTCAATCATATGGATTAAAGAGGTTGTTTGAAGCTTTATTAATTTTTTTTTACCCCCCCCCCCCCCCAAAAAAAAGCTATACCACATAGAGAAATTATTTTTTTTTTACAATATGACCATTCAAACTGTGACCAGTTCTCCCATTGCTGGTCTTAGTTGATTCCAGCCCCTTTTTGTAGTGCAAGTGCAACATAATGTGACATAAGGTAAATGTGGCGCTCAATCACCACCAGAAGTGGTGACTATGGGCACAAAGTCACCATGCCTTTGTGTGATTGGCTGTTGTGGACACATGCTTACAATTATGGTAATACATAAATACTTTACTGTAAATCAGGACTATTAACTCTTTAGTGACCAGCCTGTTTTGGGCCTTAAAGGCTATGTACACCTTTGAACTCGATTTTTTTTTTAAATAAAACAATGTTTTAGGTTATTTAAAGCAACTTTTAAGTTGACTTCAATTGAAAATAGTTTTTACTTTTTAAGATACAGCTTCTATAAGCTGTATCATGTTGTCAAAGCCGATTCCGTCAGGTCTAAGTTTATGAACTTAGATGTGGTCGTTATTAGCTGGATTCTGCATGTCAGAGACACTCAGGACAAGCTTTCTGCCGAATCGTCAGTCCAGCTGACCTAACGGAATCAGTTTTGACAGCAAAATACAGCTTCTATGCGGGGGTGCCGATGGGGTAAAAGAGCCCCTTCCTCTAAAACCACTTAGATGCCGAAGTTGAAATTGACCGTGGCATCTTAAACTTGCAAAATCGAAGATAACTTCAATCCCGCCCTTTAGTGTAGGAGCCTGGTTGTCTTTAGTCAGTCCAACACACACTCTAGCCATCATGGGACACCCATGCCGGGCTTATTTCACAGCGCTGTGAAAGAACTCTTAAAGAGATTTTCCAACTAATGACCTATCCACCGATCATCAGTTGGAAAACACCCAGACCCACACCAATCCGCCACTCTGGCTGCCTCCGGGCACCGGACGATATTAGCGGAAGCAGATGGCTCTGGTCGAAGAATAGCAGCCGAGCTAGAGTACTGCAGCTCTGCTCTTATTCAAGTGAATAGGAGCAGAGCTGCAGTTCTGCCGGACGGTTGCTATGCAGTGGTCGGAGCCATCTACTTCCAGCTCCAATTACTGCATACCATTCTAAACAGCCGTGCACGGAGGCAGCCGTTGTGGCGGATCGGTGCGGGGTCCGGGTGTCGGACACGCACCGATCATATACTGATGACCTATCCGGTGGACAGATCATCAGTTGTCAGAAAGTGGAAAACCCTTTTAATTACTGCCGTAAAAAACGTGCTGGCGATCATTAAGTGTATAAAAAAAATCACTGGACCAAGTACATTATCTGATGACAGTCACTTCCCTTCCTCTAGTGGGGAATAAGGAGGGAAAAAATATTATACCATGTTATGGTGTTCCTTCATGGTCACAAATTTATATACAGTAAATAAAGATGACATGGTGGCAAGTGATTTTTCACATTAGTTACAAATACCAGTGACCCTTTCATTTTTGACCCGAAATAAATTTAATTTCATCAACTATTATAAGTCTAATTATGTATTGAATCAGTGATTATGGGATTAAACAGTGATTACATAATAACATACAATTTAACGTGATTAGACTAGGCACCTTAATACATTTATAGGCAACATACATAACCTTTGGTCTGTATGTTCCACTTCTTCTGTATCTAGATATTTTATTGGCTTTTTGTATGCATTTTTCACTTTATATTTACCTCCAGTCCTAGTAAACTTATGTGGCTTACATTGATTGTAGTATTTTCACTTTCCATTTTCTATATGTACTGTATCTGACTGACTATAAACCTTGGGGTTAATCCTTCATCGTGGGTATGCTTACATTTTCATGTATTTTTATCTATTTATATGTAACAATAACGTTTTTCACTGAAACTATAATTATTTTGTGAGTTGCTGTAATTTAGTAGGAGGTATGTCACTATGTCATGTCAAAAGTTTTATGAAAGTTTAGTTATACTTCAATCATATTTAGTTAGCTCATAAATGCATTACTCAGGGCTGATCTGTGGGCTGTATTATTCTACTGTGAAGAGACAGGGGCCTAATACACTGATATGAGAAAAGTATGTGAGAAGAATTTCTAATACATGTTTATTACAAAACTGTATGAGTTTCCATTCTATAAATATAAAAATCAATAAATAAAAAACTGGACAACCCTTTTAAGCAGATAAAATATATAGATAGATATATAGATAATAAATGTAAAGATGATAGATAGATAGATAGATAGATAGATAGATAGATAGATAGATAGATAGATAGATAGATAGATAGATAGATAGATAGATAGATAGATAGATAGATAGATAGATGATCTATTTATTTGGGTGCTTATCTCTAATTGGAATTTCACATACAGAAGTTGTTAAACAAGTGCATATTTTTGCAAAAGTAAAATAATTTTTTTTCCTTATTTTAACATCACAAAACAGATTGGTGTCGAACATAAATATTTGCTAAAATATAAGAATATGTTACATTTAGACAGTTAAAGAGGCTCTGTCACCAGATTTTGCAGCCCCTCTCTGCTATTGCAGCAGATAGGCGCTGCAATGTAGATTACAGTAACGTTTTTATTTTTAAAAAACGAGCATTTTTGGCCAAGTTATGACCATTTTCGTATTTATGCAAATGAGGCTTGCAAAAGTACAACTGGGCGTGTTGAAAAGTAAAAGTACAACTGGGCGTGTATTATGTGCGTACATCGGGGCGTGTTTACTACTTTTACTAGCTGGGCGTTGTGTATAGAAGTGTCATCCACTTCTCTTCACAACGCCCAGCTTCTGGCAGTGCAGCACTGTGACGTCACTCACAGGTCCTGCATCGTGTCGGCACCAGAGGCTACAGTTGATTCTGCAGCAGCATCAGCATTTGCAGGTAAGTAGCTACATCGACTTACCTGCAAACGCCGATGCTGCTGCAGAATCATCTGTAGCCTCTGGTGCCGACACGATGCAGGACCTGTGAGTGACGTCACAGTGCTGCACTGCCAGAAGCTGGGCGTTGTGAAGAGAAGTGGATGACACTTCTATACACAACGCCCAGCTAGTAAAAGTAGTAAACACGCCCCGATGTACGCACATAATACACGCCCAGTTGTACTTTTACTTTTAAACACGCCCAGTTGTACTTTTGCAAGCCTCATTTGCATAAATACGAAAATGGTCATAACTTGGCCAAAAATGCTCGTTTTTTAAAAATAAAAACGTTACTGTAATCTACATTGCAGCGCCTATCTGCTGCAATAGGAGATAGGGGTTGCAAAATCTGGTGACAGAGCCTCTTTAAATGAACTGATTAGTTGTATTACATGTGAAATTCTTTTCACATTATAATAAAAGCCTGTGTGGAAATTCCTCTTTAGGTAATCTAGTAAATGAAGTAATTAAAGAGGAACATCAGCCCCCTGGAAAAGAGTTTGACTTAATTCTGCATTTAATTAGCAGAACTAGTCCTGGAAAAAAAAAAAAGAATACTAACAATGTATCCCTTTAGCAAGACCCTGCTTATAATCAGCTTTGTGAACTCACGGTATGAAAAGGTGCTCTCAAAACTAGATAGCCTCTTTAAAGGAAAGCAGATGGGAAAATCCCGAAGTTTATTTGTTATGGTCCTCAGATTTATACTTTCGGGGAAAATTATTAAGACTGGCGTTTCATAAGCCTCTTAATGAATGTGTCACATTTTTAGGCCAGGCTGTACGCCACAATTGTGGTGCAACGAACGCGGCCATGCCCCATACATTCCCCCTGAATCAGTAATAAAGTAAAAAACCCACATACTCACCTCAGAGCTCCTCTTCTCCACCTCCGGCTCCTTCATCATTTCATCATCGCTCATAAAAGGTCCTCACACCTAGCAGCATCTGGGCCTTATATGTGACGCAGCACTTCAATGTCAGCAGTGCTGCGTTGCATACAGCGCTCTGAAGCTGTCCGGTGTCATTAGGTTGTATGAGGTGCGCTAAAGTGATAAGGGAGCCAGGCAGGAGAAGAGAAGCCGTGAGATGAGCACAATTTTTTTTTTTACTTTTTTCTTAATTTTATAATGCCTAAAGGGGACAGGCGGGATGAAGTCTAATTGGAGAGGGGCAATGTAGGGGCCCAGCACTGCTAATTGTGATTTTTGGGCCATTTTGCGATATTTCTAAGCCAGAAAATTTGCCGTAGAAAGAGTATTATTTTAACATTATCGTACATGTTAAATGTCCTTTAAAGGGAATCTGTCACCTCTGAAACCCCCCTAAACTACAGTAATCCATAAATATGCTTAAAAGAAGCTGATTCTGAAACGTTTTTATTTTTTTACTCACTTGCATTCCCCACGCTGTAAGCTTGCAAACAGGCTGCGGGTCCAAGTAGACTTCTCCAATATATTGCCGAGCTTAGGAGTCCTCGCCATTTTATCTCCGATCTTAGGAGTCATCCCAATTCATCGGCCCGTTTGTGGGCTTACAGCGCAGGGAATGTAAGTGAGTAGAAAGATAAAAATTGCTGATTCTGAATCAGCGTCTTTTGAACTATTTATGAATTACTGTTTAATGTCCCACCATGTTCATTATTAATTCAGAGTTTAAAGGGGAGTTCTGGAACATAATATTGATAGCCTATCCTTATAATAGGCCATCAATATGCGATCTCTAAGAGCCTGGCCCTCTAGGACCCCCGCGATAAGCAGGGCGAAGGGCCTCAGCATTCACTGGAGAGTTTATCCTTGCAATGAAGTGGTAACATATCCCCTTATTTCTGCTCATCATGAGTGTCTTTTCAGTTGGAATTCTCCGATCACACATTAAAAGTCTAACAATGCCCCTAAAAATCCCTGTAATAATATACTAACAGTGCTGTAGAATGGTGTCTTGTAATGTCTAAAGCAAGCTGCACCATTTTTTTAACATTTTTGTACAAATTCAGGGCTTGAAAATTGTCCTCATGTCCTGATTGGTTTTAAGAATTGTAACCCAATAGTACCAATTCTTGAAAAATCACGGCAAAGAACCTTGACTTCATTGCTTCTTCTGCTCTAAGAGAATTGCTATGCCATTTTACTTATTAACTGATTGGAGGTTATGTTAATAGACTAAATTGTGCACAACTTACAGCACGTGTCCACCAGTATGTGCCGGGAAATCTCCCGGAACATAAGCCACATAAGGCACATAGACCCCTAGCATATGCAAAAGCGTGTTCTTTTGGCATACACTGGGCCAGTATGCGATTGCATACCTTGTAGACTATGCTATTCCATACAAAGGTATACTATAAAAAAAAAATGTGCGGTATGCATTTTTTTTACAATGGGGTCCTAAGGCAACAATGGGATACATCACAGCCTTCAGTTGGAGGTATTCATCAGGATATCCTCCCAACATATACCAGATCACAGATAACAGAGCCTTATAGTCCAGAGCTGCATTCACATTAAAGGGTTTGTCCATTCCCTAAAAATGTATGGCCTATCCTCAGGATAGGCCATCAATAGCTGATGTGCTCGGGTCCGCCTACTTGGGACCACCACTGATCAGTTCTTTTGAAGGGGGTGCAGCGCTCGTACGAGCGCTGCTTCCCCTTCATTTGTACTTGCTCACTGTAAATCGTCGACACACATGTACCGTGGTGGCGATTCACAGGTATTGCAGCATTCTTCTCCCATTCGCTTCAATGGGAGAAGAAGCCAGCAATAACTGTGAATCGCCGCTACATCCATGTCAACTATTCACCGTGAGCAAGTAGAAATGAAGAAGCAGCCCCTTCAAAGCAGCTGATCGGGGGGGGTCTCGGGAGTCGGACCCCAACCTATCAACTATTGATGGCCTGTCCTGAAGATAGACCATCAATTTTTAGGGACTGGACAACCCCTTTAACATTTATCACCCATTCACAGGATAGGTAATAAATATCTGATCACTGGGGGCCCAACGACTGGGACCCCCACATTCACTAGAACAGGTGTCCCAAACCAACCATCCCTTCTTATACCTTGAATGTAGCATAGGACAAGCAAGCTCCTTGACGCTTGATTCTATGTCTATCAGGCTGACGGAAACTCTCGAGTACTGGACTTAGCTGGCTCTATCAGTCCAATAGACTTTTTATGTATTATCTAGAAATTATACAAAGTGTTTTGCTCCAAAATGTCTTAGTTGAGTTTCATTTATCAAACACAACAAAATTAAAACATAAAGTCCATGCTACACAGCAACTATGGATATGTGCTAATGGGTGGCATCCAAAGTTGTGGGACTGGCATAAAAGATTTTTGCCCTTAGCTCATAAACTTAAAAATATGTGACCACTGCACTGAGTTGCACAATAGTTACAGGTATCACATTAATGGAAAAACTTTGTTGACTTTCAAGGGAAAAAAATATTTTCATTGAGTGCAGAAGTGGCTGTGTAGACCAGGTTTAGCAAGAGGAAACGAAGTTACAGATTTAAGAACTTTGTTGCCAATACTAAACTGTACCAGTAAACAACATTTTAAATTGACAGTACATGTACACAATGTTGATTTTTTTCAAGGGAAGTCTGATGACTTGACAGAAGAAAGATGATAAATAAATTGATAGATAGATATTAGTAGATAGATAGTATATATTGTATATGGTAGAGAAATAGAGAAATAAATACACAGTTAGTGGGTATATGGTAGAACAAAGATAGATATGAGATAGATATGAGAGAGATAGATATGAGAGAGATAGATATGAGAGAGATAGATATGAGAGAGATAGATATGAGAGAGATAGATATGAGAGAGATAGATATGAGAGAGATAGATATGAGAGAGAGAGATATGAGAGAGATAGATATGAGAGAGATAGATATGAGAGAGATAGATATGAGAGAGATAGATATGAGAGAGATAGATATGAGAGAGATAGATATGAGAGAGATAGATATGAGAGAGATAGATATGAGAGAGATAGATATGAGAGAGATAGATATGAGAGAGATAGATAGATAGATAGATAGATATATAGATAGATAGATAGATAGATAGATAGATAGATAGATAGATAGATAGATAGATAGGATAGATTTTAGATAATAGATACAACTCTCAGTTTGTGTTTGCATTTTCTGCAGGAGACTGCAATTCTTCACTAACTGAGTTGCCCTGTAATGTTAGTACGCTCCAAGTAATGAAGACTTTATAGCCTTAACAACAGGTGTCTCAATACTTATTTACTACAAGCATGTAAATGTTCTGTACTGCACAGGATTTACCCTTAATGGTTAAAAGTACAAGGAGCTGATGAGTCAAATGAATGTGGTTCTTATGTCACATTAGAAGATGTCAGAGATTATCCTCAGCCGGCTTCATATTTCAGGTTATTTATAGAGGGGACAAGGGATTTCATTTTCCAGCATTCAAAATATAAAATAATACTAAAAAAAAATATATATAAATGCTTATTAAACACCTATCTATAACTAGATATAACAAATGATGATCTCATTCCCGAATAGTAATTAGTAGATACAACAACCAACAAAAACAGGTTTCCCCCATCAAATCAATAGAGTAAAAAAAGAATAGAAGGTATTGTCTCGAATGACACATTCAATATTGACGTACTTAACGTAACATTAACTTCATCATTGCAAATCAATACTAATTGTGTTTTAAAAATACTTGAATTACCTTCAGCTGTGCCTTCCGTCATAGCAATGATTGGACGTTAAGGAATCAATGGACGTTAACAGGTCATAAGTCTTCAGGTGTGGAGACGCAGAATTGTAGAGTTTTTTGGTAGGATTCTGTGTTACGTAACTCAGTTCCTTCCTCTTTTATGCTGCCTGGAGCTAGATTAATTTCAGCGTCCCCTCCTGAAGGCAAGAAGTCCTCGGATCAAACTACGTTTTTCCAGGTCACTACTTGAAAAGTTTTACAGTCCTTCTGAGGATCCCTAATAGAATTAGGTATTCAACTCTAAGAAGAACCAAAAATCTGAGACAGCAAAAAAAAGCAAAGGAACTGATAAGAGCCAGTCAAGGCCCTGCAGCTTGTCTCATAATAACTGCACTTTGCAGGGGACAGGTCTCGAGTGTCTTGTAACATTATCCATTAATGTTCAGGTTTATTCTTAGCGCGCTTGCTTCTGCATTCTTCTTGGCCTTATTTGGTTTTGGGTGGGTCCCATCTGTGTTGTCTGTCAAACCCTCATGTCATTCACTCCTTCACTGCTGGACGTGCCAGTGGAGACCCTCACTTCTCCCAGGCGTACAAATCAACATATACTCCACAATATGTTCTGACAGTGACCCCTATATCCATAAGGATAACACGATGCTATATTTGGCCTAATGGTTCCGTAATTTAACATTAGATACAAAGGCCAGAATGGAAATATGGAACAACACAAACGTAACAGAGCTGAATTTGTCATGAGCCGTGTATCTGCACCATGATAAGTCAGTTAAAATAACTCTGGAGGTCTAGCTACAGTCCTACAAAAATACACAGATAACTCATCATTATGTGCTAAACAAAAAAGTCAGCCGTGCTTAGACCAAGTCTGTTCCATTATATACAGTTTAAGCTATATTTAGCAATGGATACAGGTTGTATTCGTAGTCATATGAAAACTGGATACTAGTGACACATATATGAAATACTATAGACTTCAGAATTAGATTGGATTATTATTATTAATAATAATAATAATAATAATAATAATAATAATAAAAAGAAAGACTATTACCTAAATAAGTGCCCGAGGTACAGCTTGAAACTTATCAGCCTATACAAAAACTATATCTGAAATACGTTATAACATCACTATGTAGGTTTTACATACACTATAAAGTTAAAATATTAATTAAAATAGTGAGATACAGAACAAATAATTAGTCTCAACGATTTCTTATTTGTTAATCTGAATTGTTTCCGAACTTAAAAAAAAAAAAAAAAAGTTATATTAGACAAAACGAACCTAATAGAGGGTGAAACACGATTTGTGGAGTAGGGGATAATAATGTAGGATACATAAGAGCAGGAAAGTAGAGGGAAGCAACAATTATGAATACATCCCTGGGTACAAGAACAAGCAAATTCTGGTCTGAGGCCCTGTTCACACTGAGTTTTTTTGCAGGCAGAGAAAATCTGCCTCTGAATTCCTTCAGGAATTTTGAGGAAGATTTTGACCGGCCCTTACTTTTTTGCCACGTTTTTTTGTCGCAGTTTTTGCCCGCGGTCATTGATGCTAATGCAAGGACCAGAGGCAAAAAACGCTGCGAAAAACGCTCAAAACGAGCGCCGCAGGTTTTTTCCTGCCTCCCATTGATTTCAATGGGAGGTCAGAGGCAGAAACTGCGAGTAGCTAGAAGGAAAAAAAGTATCTGCCTCCCATTGAAATCAATGGGGCCGATTTTGGCAGTTTGGCAGTTTTTTGGCGCTGATTCCGTTTTGACTCTCCGTGTGAACGCCACTACACAACTGTGCCATGCAGCTGGTGTATAAAATATAGGTAACTAATATTTATATTTTTAAAACAGATTACAGAATAATGCCTCAAACACACAATACACAACATTATTTAAACATTAGACAAAAAAGTATGAAGATTGTAACCACTAAAACAAAACAATATAAGGCACCAAAAATAAAAGATTATCAAACTGTAAAGGTAAGGTAATTGTATATTAATAGAATTCAGTTTTTCCAGAATAAGACCCCCAATTTTTAGACTCACCTTCCTTGGCATGTCAATATTGATCGTGATGTTTCTAAGTGGTTAGGTATTTTTAGTAAAGATGTGTAGGTAAAGCGAACAGAATTCCGAAGGACCAGTCACACCCAGCACTCAGTCTGTTTGAATTGTTACCAATAGGCCAGAGAAATAGGGTGATCAGGGCACGCACGTGTAAGTTTAGAGAAAGTAAAAGGAAATCAGACTGCAGGACGTCTTTTAAAGAGGCTCTGTCACCAGATTATAAGTGCCCTATCTCCTACATAGTCTGATCGGCGCTGGAATGTAGATAACAGCAGTGGTTTTTATTTTGAAAAACGATCATTTTTGAGCAAGTTAGGAGCAATTTTAGATTTGGTTTCTTAATGCCCAACTGGGTGTGTTTTTACTTTTGACCAAGTGGGTGTTGTAAAGAAGTGTATGAGGCTGACCAATCAGTGACCAATCAGTGACATACACTTCTCATTGTTCCAGCCCAGCTTCTTTCACTGCACAATCTCACTGTGCTGTGGATAATGCTGGGCTGGAACAATGAGACGTGTATGATGCTGATTGGTCTGATTGCTCAGCGTCATACACTTCTTTACAACACCCACTTGGTCGAAAGTAAAAACACGCCCAGTTGGGCATTAAGAAACCAAATCTAAAATTGTTTATAACTTGCTCAAAAATGATCGTTTTTCAAAATAAAAACCACTGCTGCTATCTACATTACAGCGCCGATCACATTATGTAGGAGATAGGGCACTTATAATCTGGTGACAGAGCCTCTTTAAATATGTGCTAAATATTTTCTTTTATGTATTTATGTGATTGTTTATATAATCTACTATATATGCTCTAACATTTTTCAATGTGAGGATTTATTTTTATGGAATTTTTCATACTTCACAGTAAAGTACTATTCTATTGATGCTGGTCCCAGTCTTTTCTTCAGGCAGCGTTTAGAATAAAAATGTCCATCAAACACTTATTGTTCATAATTGGTTGGGGAATTGTTCTTAAAACTGCCTCTGAAACCCATACAAATTATTACATGAGTCTCTCCTGATGATGTTTTCCTGATAATGACTAAAAATAGCAGTAAAATATGACATAGCGGTATACCTACAATAGACAGGGCATGTCACGGATATGGGGCCCGTGATGAGTAGTGGCCCAGTATTGAACTACCTCTTTTTTACATACGTATTGGAGATAGCATACCTATAAGACTAAGGCTCCTATAGCTACACCACTGGATAGAATTGGATGTATTGTCTCAGCATACAGTATCATACATGATAGGCTTAGATAAATGGCCCCAGCAGACAGTATGACACATGATAGGCTTAGATACATGGCCCAGCAGACAGTATCACACATGATAGGCTTAGATACATGGCCCCAGCAGTCATTATCACACATGATAGACTTAGATACAGGGCACCAGCAGTAAGAATCCTTGAACTAACATATTTTCACCCCCCAAAAAAATGTGTGTGTGTATGTGTATGTATGTGTGTGTATATATATACAGCATATCTGTAGCACTCTGACCCTAAAGATATGGATAGGATTAGATACAGTGCTCAGCAGACAGTATCACACATGATTGGCTTAGATATAGGGCCCAGCTCGCTGACAATAATTATGTTGCTTTTTTATGAGTTACTAATTGTTTTGGTGTATTTGTGTTTTTTACAGGTTCGGATGTTGGACTACGTCGGATTCGAGGACTACTTCAATGACGGCTTTTTTTATTCTCAATAAAATGGTTAATGAGGTTTGTGTGGGGAGCTTTTTTATTTCAATAAAATATTTTTTTCATTTCCTCTGATTTTTTTAAATCTTTATTACTACTGACTTACTAATAGCCACTGGCTGATTAGCCAGATACAACACAGCAGCAGCAGCAGCAGCAGCCTAGCATTACCAGGGTGGGAAGAGCCACTGTTTTTGGCCTTTCCCAGACTAAACATATCAGCCTGCTGCTGTCCCAGTGCTCATCCATCACTACAGATGGTCAGGTACTGGATAGTACCCTGCTCTTCCCAGTACCCCTGGTGGCGGTGGGTATCGGGGTAATAATGGGGGTTAGTGTTAGCCTCTGCACCGGCTAACACTAAGCTCCGCCTTAGTAATGGATGCTGTCAATCAGCCAGCAGCTATTACTAAAGCGGTAGTAATAACGTTTAAAAGTATATACAAAGACATAGATAATATATTTTATTGAAATAAAATCCCCCACAACCCTCATTAACCATTTTATTGAAAATAAAAAAAACTGTCATCGAAGTTGTCCTCGAATCCAGCGTAGTACAATGACCTAACATGTAAAAAAAACACCAAAAAAACCCACATTAGTAGCACATGTGGTAGGCTTTGATACAGGGCCCATCAAACAGTATTAGACTTGGGCCCTGTATCTAAGAATACCATGTGGTATGCTTAGATACAGGGTCCATGCTTAGATACAGGACCCCAGCAGACAGTAATCTTATATTGGTCCATGTACGATACTGTCTGTTAGACCCTGTATCTAAGCCTACCACAAGGCATGCTTAGATACAGGATCCCAGCCGACGGTAATCTTATACTGTATAAGATTACTGTCTACTGGGGCCCTGTATCTAAGCCTAACGTTGAAGGCTTAAATACAGGGTCCATGTGTGATACGATCTGTTAGACCCTGTATCAAAGCCTACCACAAGGCATGCTTAGATACAGGACCCCAGCAGACAGTAATCTTATACTGTATAAGATTACTGTCAGCTGGGGCCCTGTATCTAAGCCTAACGTGGAAGGCTTAGATACAGGGTCCATGTACGATACTGTCTGTTAGACCCTGTATCTAAGCCTACCACAAGGCATGCTTAGATACAGGATCCCAGCCGACAGTAATCTTATACTGTATCTAAGTCTAACGTTGAAGGCTTAGATACAGGGTCCATGTGTGATACTGTCTGTTAGACCCTGTATCTAAGCCTACCACAAGGCATGCTTAGATACAGGACCCCAGAAGACAGTAATATAATACTGTATAAGATTACTGTCTGCTGGGGCCCTGTATCTAAGTCTTACGTGGAAGGCTTAGATACAGGGTCCATGTGTGATGCTGTCTGTTAGACCCTGTATCTAAGCCTACCACAAGGCAGGCTCAGATACGGCACCCAAGCAGACCGTAATATTACACTTACCTCCTCTTCAGCTCTGGGTGCAGCGGATGTCCCAACACCATCTAGCGTCGTGACGTCATTCGCGGCACACAGCGTCCTGACGTCATGACGCGAAAAGACGTCACGTCTTCCGCTGCGCTCGCGAAGAAAGATGGGTAAGTATGTAACGTTACTATAGTAACAGTATTGCTCTGTATTGCTCTGACTTTAGGAAGTGGTGCGTAGCTTCTCGGTGGAATGACCCTGCCTTAAGGTGCCAGTTTAGGTTGGGTCTGTCGAACGCCCTGAAAGACCTGCTAGTTAGCTATCCATCTTCTGACTCCCTAGACCAGGTTATGGCTTTAGCGGTTCGACTTGACCGACGTCTCAGGGAACGACAACGTGAAAGTTTTTGTGTTTTCTCCTCTGACTCCCCCATGATGCCTCCCGAGGTTCCGTTGCTTCGTTCTTCCACGGAAGACTCGGAGGTACCTAGGCAACTCGGGGCCTCCGTGTCCCCCAACAACGTAGAGAGTTCCGCAGGAAGAATGGTCTCTGCTTCTATTGTGGGGATGACAAGCATCAAGTAAACACCTGTCCGAGGCGTAAGAATAAGCAGCCGGAAAACTTCCGCGCCTAAGTGATCATCGGGGAGGTCACTTGGGCGCACAGGTATTTCCCATAAATATGAAACGTAATAAAATCTTGCTTCCCTTTCAGGTCTCTTTTGGTGGTAGGTCTGCTACCGGCAGTGCCTTCGTGGATTCAGGGTCGTCTGCTAATATCATGTCTGTGGAATTTGCTATGTCTCTAGCTATGCCTTTGATTAATTTGCCTAAACCTGTCCCGGTAGTGGGTATTAACTCCACTCCTCTTGCTAATGGTTATTTTACACAGCATACCCCTGTTTTTGAACTGCTTGTTGGCTTCATGCATTTGGAGCAGTGCTCTGTACTGTTGATGCATGGATTATCGTCCGATTTGGTTTTAGGCCTTCCCTGGTTGCAGTTGCATATTCCCACGTTTGACTGGAATACTGGGGATCTTACCAAATGGGGTAATGAATGCTTGACGTCATGTTTTTCTGTTAATTCTATTTATCCCCCTGAGGAGGTGAACACGCTACCTGAGTTTGTTCAGGACTTCGCTGATGTTTTCTCTAAGGAGGCCTCCGAAGTGTTACCTCCTCATAGAGAATACGATTGCGCTATCGATTTGGTACCAGGAGCTAAGCTCCCTAAGGGTAGGATATTTAATCTCTCGTGTCCCAAACGTGAAGCGATGAGAGAGTATATCCAGGAATGCCTGGCCAAGGGTTACATTCGCCGCTCTACTTCTCCGGTAGGTGCTGGCTTCTTCTTCGTAGGGAAGATGGATGGTTGTCTTAGGCCATGCATTGACTACCGTAACTTGAATAAGGTCACTGTAAGGAACCAGTATCCCCTTCCTTTAATTCCTGATCTCTTTAATCAGGTTCAGGGGGCCCAATGGTTCTCTAAGTTTGTTCTACGGGGGGCGTATAACCTTATCCGCATCAAAGAGGGGGATGAGTGGAAGACTGCGTTTAACACGCCCGAAGGTCATTTCGAATACCTCGTCATGCCCTTTGGGTTGTGTAATGCTCCCGCGGTCTTCCAGAATTTCATAAATGAGATTTTAAGAGATTACCTGGGGGTATTTCTTGTAGTGTACCTTGATGACATACTTGTGTTTTCCAAGGACTGGTCCTCCAACATTGAGCATGTCAGGAAGGTGCTCCAGGTCCTTCGGGAAAACAAACTGTTTGCGAAGACCGAACAATGTGTGTTTGGGGTGCAGGAGATACCATTTTTGGGTCAAATCCTCACTCCTCATGAATTCCGCATGGACCCCACCAAGGTCCAGGCTGTGGCGGAATGGGTCCAACCTGCCTCCCGGAAGGCGTTACAGTGCTTCTTGGGGTTCGCTAATTATTACAGGAGATTTATTGCTAACTTCTCGGTCATCGCTAAGCCTCTTACGGACCTCACTCGCAAGGGTGCTGATCTCCTCCGCTGGCCTCCTGAGGCTGTCCAGGCTTTTGAGGTCCTTAAGAAGTGCTTTATCTCGGCCCCGGTGTTGGTTCAGCCCAACCAAATGGAGCCATTTATCGTGGAGGTTGACGCGTCCGAGGTGGGAGTGGGGGCTGTCTTGTCCCAGGGTACCAGGTCCCTCACCGATCTCCGTCCCTGTGCCTACTTCTCCAGGAAGTTTTCGCCCACTGAGAGTAACTATGATATTGGCAACCGCGATGATTCAGCAAAGGATGGAGGAAGGATCACATCTGGGTATGGATGTTGAGGAGGAGGATGAGGTTGAGGAAACAGGACCTGAAGAGGAGCTGGATTTGGAGATGGAATCACAGGAAGGGATAGGGGACGAGGCAGCTGCACAACATGACAGTGATTATGATGATGACGAGTCTGACGACGACCTTGATAATGGACAACCATGGCAGTATGGGGCGCAGATGGAACCAACCGGGCCCTCTGAAATGCTGGCCAGGATGGCGAGCTGTATGCTTCGTTACTTGCGCGCTGACTGTCGTATTGTTAACATGAAGCAAAGAGATGAGTACTGGATAGCCACACTTTTAGACCCTCGGTATAAAGCCAGAATGGGGGAGTTTTTTGCGCCTTCCGAGAGGGAGGCAAAATTTGCTTATTATCGAGAGAAGCTATGCAGCCAGCTTGTCACAGCTTTCAAACGGCAAACACCTGCTGCAAGCATGTCTGACCGGGGGGCCACTCTCCGCTCCCCACTGTCTCATTGTTCCACCACCTCTGGCAGAGCTACCTCTGCAATAGGCGGCAGCAGCGGCAGCAGCAGCAGCCAATTCAGTTTAGAAAATATGATGACAAAATTTTTACATCCAATACCCCGACCTGACACACATCGTAGTCACCATCACCAGCACCTAAACAACCAGGTTCACTCGTAACTGGACTGTGCCCTTTCTCCGTCAGAAATCCTGATCCCAGACCCCATGGACTTCTGGGTCAGCAGATTGGATCATTGGCAAGAACTGGCCCAGTTTGCCATGGGTGTACTGTCTTGTCCACCCTCCAGTGTAGCGTCAGAGAGGGTATTCAGCGCGGCAGGGGGCTTCGTCACCCCTAAGCGAACAAGATTGTCCGCCAACAGCTTGGAAAATCTCACGTTTCTGAAAATGAATCAAGCGTGGATCGGTGAGGATTTTAAAACCCCTGTGCCTGATGCCACTGATTAGATCTGACATTGCTGCTGCTGCTGCCGCCTGCTACTGCCGCCTGCTACTACGGGATTCTGTCCTGTCCACTGTTTTTTTAATGTGCCGCTGTTGGTGCTGCTACTACTTCTACCACCAATTCACCCCCAGTGCTGTCTGCTACAAGCAGGCATGCCCCACCACAGGGCTTTGTCCTGTGACTGTCCAGTCTGTTAATGTGCTGCTACTACTACTACCACCACTCTTGCTGTCCGTTGGCTACCTCTACTACCACCAATACACCTCCACTGCGGTCTGCTACAAGCAGGCCTGCCCCACTACAGGGCTTTGTCCTGTGACTGTCCAGTCTGTTAATGTGCTGCTACTACTACCACCACCACTCTTGCTGTCCGTTGGCTACCTCTACTACCACCAATACACCTCTACTGCCGTCTGCTACAAGCAGGCCTGCCCCACCACAGGGCTTTGTCCTGTGACTGTCCAGTCTGTTAATGTGCTGCTGCTACTACTACCACCACCACTCTTGGTGTCCGTTGGCTACCTCTACTACCACCAATACACCTCCACTGCCGTCTACTACAAGCAGGCCTGCCCCACCACAGGGCTTTGTCCTGTGACTGTCCAATCTGTTAATGTGCTGCTACTACTACCACCACCACCCTTGCTGTCCGTTGGCTACCTCTACTACCACCAATACACCTCCAGTGCCGTCTGCTACAAGCAGGCCTGAAGGGCTTGTGAAAAGCCATTGCTTGTTGCTTTTACATCCATGTATGGATGAACCCCGGCAGGCATCTGCCAATAAAAAGGGTAAATTTTTGGAGGGCTTGTGAAAAGCCATTGCTTGTTGCTATTAGATCCATGTATCTGTATGGATGAACCCCGGCAGGCATCTGCCAATAAAAAGGGTACATTTTTGGAGGGCTTGTGAAAAGCCATTGCTTGTTGCTTTTATATCCATGTATCTGTATGGATGAACCCCGGCAGACATCTGCCAATAAAAATGGTACATTTTTGGAGGGCTTTTCAAAAGCCATTGCTTGTTGCTTTTACATTACATCCATGTATGGATGAACCCCGGCAGGCATCTGCCAATAAAAAGGGTAAATTTTTGGAGGGCTTGTGAAAAGCCATTGCCTGTTGCGTTTACATCCATGTATGGATGAACCCCGGCAGGCATCTGCCAATAAAAAGGGTACATTTTTTGAGGGCTTGTCAAAAGCCATTGCTTCTTCTTTTACTACCTTATATGTATGAACCCTGGCAGGCATCTGCCGCCAAAAATGGTTAATTTTTGTACCTTTTTTAACAATGCATTAAGCATACAACATGCACAAGTGCAGTGGTTTATGTTAGTTATCACCGTGTCTCATCTATTTTCCTATAGCCATACATGTTGGCGTAACTTTGACACTAACTTTGCCTTAAAGGAACAGTGTCATCACAAATTATTTTTTTATATGTTAAAGATGTTAGTGCTTTATTAAAAACGTTTATATTCATTTGTGTGTTTGTGTTTTACTTTTTCTTATTTTTACACTTTTTCTTCCCTATGGGGGCTGCCATTTTTTGTTCCATTTCTGTGTGTGTCGATTAACGACACACACAGACATGGAATACGGCAGCCACAGTCCCATAGGGACAGCGAACGGCTCCCGTCCCATTGACTTCAGTGTACGGCGTCTGTTTGGGAACTGCGCATGCGCCGCTCCCACACAGTCCAATTCGAAATTGGCGCCGTCCGGCCCAATTTTCCTGTGGACCGGAAGTCGCGGCCGGACAGTAATATTACTACTTCCGGTCGCGGCTTCCGGATTTGTGCACTTGGACCAGCGGCAGCAGACGGAGCGGATGGACCGGAGGGAGCCGCGGCGACTGGAGCAGGTAAGTTATTTCTATGTATGTTCGTGTTTCAGTGTGTTTACTACTGTACGTTAACCTTCTACACTGTGTGTTAGCTCAAAAAATGGCGACACACAGTGTAGGAGGTTACACCGTTCAAACCCCTCGTTTATCCCGGCACTAGCCAGGATAAAGGAGGGGGGGATGCTGAGAGCTCACTAAAGCGAGGGCTTTTTACCCAATTTTGCAAAGCTGCAATTTTGGGGACAGCTCCATCTAGTGACCAAAAATGGGTAGTATTATAAATTAGAATTAATTTATAATATTTCCTGACTCGTGAAAAAAATAAAAAAAATTTGAACAATGTTTAATCACCCACACACTAAATGTTTAATTTTTTTAAAAAAAACATGTTTTTCTGGCAACACATTCCCTTTAAAGACAGCTCAAAAGTACTTGGATACACTCATGGGTGACCTAAGAGTGTTATACAGGGCCTCTAGGGCTTTTAAACAGTGTTATACACGATTTTTAGGGGCTTTCTTGAATTACAGGTTCGGTCAGAACTAGTTCTGTCCGAATCAAACTTTTTCATGAAATTCGGCGAACCAGCCGAACCGAACTTTTCATAAGTTCGCTCATCTCTATCCGTGAGCAAACAAAGGGAAGTATTGCAAAAATGTATCACTGTACCACACTGTGGAACACCTACACTGCTTACCTTACTGACTCAACATTGGAAGCTAGACAGGCATTGATACAGGTTAAACAAAACTTTTATGAGTGGGCTTCAAAGAAAGAACTGCTTCATAGACATGAATTTGCAGCTACAGTGAAGGATATAAGTATTTGATCCCTTGCTGCTTTTGTAAGTTTGCCCACTGTCAAAGACATGAACATTCTAGAATTTTTAGGCTAGGTTCATTTTACCAGTGAGAGATAGATTACATTTAAAAAAAAAAACAGAAAATCACATAGCCAAAATTATATATATTTATTTGCATTGTGCACAGAGAAATAAGTATTTGATCCCTTTGGCAAACAAGACTTAATACTTGGTGGCAAAACCCTTGTTGGCAAGCACAGCAGTCAGACATTTTTTGTAGTTGATGATGAGGTTTGCACACATGTTAGATGGAATTTTGGCCCACTCCTCTTTGCAGATCATCTGTAAATCATTAAGATTTCGAGGCTGTCGCTTGGCAACTCGGATCTTCAGCTCCCTCCATAAGTTTTCGATGGGATTAAGGTCTGGAGACTGGCTAGGCCACTCTATGACCTTAATGTGCTTCATTTTGAGCCACTCCTTTGTTGCCTTGGCTGTATGTTTTGGGTCATTGTCGTGCTGGAAGACCCAGCCACGAGCCATTTTTAATGTCCTGGTGGAGGGAAGGAGGTTGTCCCTCAGGATTTGACGGTACATGGCTCCATCCATTCTCCCATTGATGCAGTGAAGTAGTCCTGTGCCCTTAGCAGAGAAACACCCCCAAAACATAATGTTTCCACCTCCATGCTTGACAGTGGGGATGGTGTTCTTTGGGTCATAGGCAGCATTTCTCTTCCTCCAAACACGGCGAGTTGAGTTAATTCCAAAGTGCTCAATTTTAGTCTCATCTGACCACAGCACCTTCTCCCAATCACTCTCAGAATCATCCAGATGTTCATTTGCAAACTTCAGACAGGCCTGTACATGTGCCTTCTTGAGCAGGGGGACCTTGCGGGCACTGCAGGATTTTAATCCATTACGGTGTAATGTGTTACCAATAGTTTTCTTGGTGACTGTGGTCCCAGCTGCCTTGAGATCATTAACAAGTTCCCCCCGTGTAGTTTTCGGCTGAGCTCTCACCTTCCTCAGGATCAAGGATGCCCCACGAGGTGAGATTTTGCATGGAGCCCCAGATCGATGTCGATTGACAGTCAATTTGTATGTCTTCCATTTTCTTACTATTGCACCAACAGTTGTCTCCTTCTCACCCAGCGTCTTACTTATGGTTTTGTAGCCCATTCCAGCCTTGTGCAGGTCTATGATCTTGTCCCTGACATCCTTAGAAAGCTCTTTGGTCTTGCCCATGTTGTAGAGGTTAGAGTCAGACTGATTAATTGAGTCTGTGGACAGGAGTCTTTTATACAGGTGACCATTTAAGACAGCTGTCTTTAATGCAGGCACCAAGTTGATTTGGAGCATGTAACTGGTCTGGAGGAGGCTGAACTCTTAATGGTTGGTAGGGGATCAAATACTTATTTCTCTGTGCACAATGCAAATAAATATATATAATTTTGACTATGTGATTTTCTGGTTTTTCTTTTTTATATAATCTATCTCTCACTGGTAAAATTAACCTAGCCTAAAAATTCTAGACTGTTCATGACTTTGACAGTGGGCAAACTTACAAAATCAGCAAGGGATCAAATACTTATTTCCTTCACTGTATGTTGCATAGGTATGGTAACAAGGCAGGAAAGTTGTTGGCTAATATAGCACGAGGTAAACTCCCGTCACAACATATAGCAAAAGTGTGAGACGCTGCCGGGAATGTAACATGTATATTAATACTATCCTTCCTGTCTCGGTTTTATCAGGAATTATATTCTGATGACTCTACGCTGCAATTAAAAAACACACTTTTCAACAAAATCACTTTACCTACCATCTGAGAAGAGCAGCTACAACTCCTAAATGCCCAGGTTACTAAGGAGGAAGTGGATAGGGCCATTAGGAAACTGAAAAACGCTAAGGCCTCTGGCCCAGATGGAATGCCTGGAGAATTTTTTAAAGCCATGTGGGAACAGGTGACTGAGACTCTGGTGTCTCTTTTTAATAACGCCCTGGGAACTGAGAGTCTCCCACCATTGGCAGATACGTCGTATGTAAAACTCTTGCTAAAACCTGGAAAAGATCCACTATTGCCAAGGTATTATCGACCCATATTACTTATTAACGTCGACGCTAAACTTTTCTCTAAGATCGTAGTGGATAGATCGGCAGATATAATGCCTCATCGCATAGCCCCAGAACAAGTGGGATTCATTAAAGGTAGAGCAGAGGTCACTAATTTCAGGGCGGTGCTAGACCGAGTGCATCTCAGACCATTGCCAAACGAACACCCAGCCCTACTTTTGTTAGACGCAGAGAAAGCTACACAACATCTACACAACAGGTTACCTATCCCAGCTCTTCCATTTATATAAAGGTACAAGACAGGGCTGCGCCCTATCTCCTCTACTTTTTAACCCAACAGTGGAACTTCTGGCTCATTACCTGGCCTCGCCCGACTTGTTTAGAGGCATTGTGGTGGGGAAGACAGAAGTCACGGAAGTGTTATTTGCGGATGACATAATATTATGCGAATCCCTCACATGATGTCCCAATTGTTTTCCAGTCACTAAATAAATTTGGGTATTATTCAGGCTATAAAGTCAACACATCAAAATGTTAACTGTTAAATGTAATACCCCAAGATTGAAAACATAGACAACACTTAAATGCACTGGGCGTTGAGATTGCACAGTCTAATATTACATATTTGGTCATCAAGATGGGACGTACTTCTAAATCCCTTTATGAACTGAACTACCCTCCATTAATTCATAACATCCAAGATGATCTGGGACGGTGTTGTTTGGTCAAAATGTCCAGCTTCGTGAAATTGTTATACCCATTACAGACCATCTCCTTACTGCACAAACACACAGACATAAATATGATCAACTCGACCTTTACCAAATTTATCTGGGGGAAGGAAACCAAGAATAGCGCTTACTAAACTTATGATGAGAAAAGAAGAGGGGGGGTCTCAATTTCCCCAATACCAGAGGATATAACTTGGCTGAGTAGACACCTATTAGATTGGAGACAGCGCACACCATATCACTCTAAGGGCTTATTCAGACGAACGGGATATACGTCCGTGCAACGCGCGTGATTTTCACGCGCGTCGCACAAACCTATATTAGTCTATGGGGCCGTGCAGACATGTGCGTGATTTTTACGCAGCGTTGGTCCGCTGCGTAAAAGTCACGACATGTCCGTTCTTTGGGCGTTTTTCGCACATCACGCACCCATTGAAGTCAATGGGTGCGTGAAAACCATGCATGCCACACGGAAGCACTTCCGTGTGACCAGCGTGATTCGCGCAACAGCACGTGCTTTTCTGTTTACAAACATCCAAATGGAGTGTCATAATGATGGCAGCTCGTGTGAATCCGGCCTAACACCACCATAGAATGACAACTAGCGGGGCCCTGGGATCTCATGGCACTGGTACATACAGCCTTCGCTTCTCTCCCGACCGCTATTAAAGGATCATCCCTTTTACGTGATACCATCATTACATGGAAAATAATACGCAAACACTATGGTCTCTCATACCAGATCTCAAAGTATATGCCTCTGTGGAAGCACCCAGACTTTGAAGCAGGAAGATCTAGTAAACTATTGTCATCTTGGAGGGATTGGGGATAGAGACGTTGGGCAACTTGTTTCATGATCAGGAGGAGAGGTGGATGTCCTTACAGGAAATTCAATCTAAATTTCATATTGACCACCAACAGTATTTGCAAAATTATCAGATAAAATCCTACTGTAGAACTAAACTTAACGATATTGGCAATTACATACCACCTAATTTGTTTGATTCTTGCTTCATGGGCCCTCATGGGAGATCTATATCCCTTCTGTACAGCACTTTACGACCTTTGCTACTTAATATGTCCTCCACACAGGCCTTTAGGAGATGTTCAGTATGCAAGATATAGATAAACATACTGAAATGGGTTTGGTAGACTTTCGTGCCCACATAACTAACGAGAAATGGAGGGAAACCCATTTGAAGACCATTCATCAGGCAATTTATGCGTTTACTTTGCCCCCTTTAATACCCAAAACCTCCTGTCCTAGATGCAATGATACTTGAACAGATATGTATCATGGTTTCTGGGCTTGCCCAAACATGCAAATGTTTTGGAGAAGGGTCGCTTCTTATTGCAACAAGTGAGTAGCTTTATGGGGATCCTGGGTCCAATGGAAGTCCTCTTTCTTGTGAAACATGATGGAGAACTAGATGATGCGGAGGTGACACACCTCCCTTCCATAGCACATGCCATACTTATGGTAGCAAAGCAATGTGTCCTTCAAAATTGTCTGCTAGCGGATATCTCTGACCATAATTTAGTAATTCAAGGGATGAGGAAATTGTTCTATCTTGATAGAGCCGGCATCTTAAACCACAAGGATACGCAGGGCAAGACATTTTTTGGGAAATGGAAGCTGTTTCTCACATATCACTTCTCTACATCGGAATTACTTAATATAATTGCTCCATTTACTGGTTCACCTCGGTATCTGACAGAAGACCTCAAGGGCACTTTAGGGGTATTGAAACCTCCTCAAACATAGTAACAACATAGTACTCTTTTTTTTTACAATTTTTCATATATGACACATTTAACATACTTACTTTTGTACGTATACAGCTCCACAAAGCTCCTGTTTTAGTTAAAGTTTTTGTCGAATTTGTTAATGTGGATTGTTTGACTTTTATACATGTTTGTGACTACCTTGGCAAAAGTAGGGTGATAACATTTGTTAATAATCTTGTTAATAATGTTAATAATCTTGTCATATCACTTGTTTTGTCTAACATCACCATTGCATTATGACCATTGTGCAAATGTAGATGATTGCATTCTTCCTCACAAGCTGATGTAATTTTGTATTGGTTTCCCCACTTTTGTATGTAAAAGAAAAAAAAAATGCAATAAAAATATGTTTTCTATTTTATATGTATGTATGTATATATATATATATATACATATATATAACATGCAAATTAAAAAATTTTGCTCACGTTACCTATAAAAAAAAATAGAATAAAAAGTGATCAAGAAGTCACAAAATGGTATCGGTGAAAACTACAGCTCGTCACACAAAATTTAAGCCCTCACACCTCTAAATTGATGAAGAAATAAAAAAGTTATGGCCTTCAGAATATGGCGACACAAAACATATTTTTTTTTAGCAAATAGTTTATTTTCTTATAAAGGGTAAAACATAAAACAATACATATAAATTTGGTATCACCATAATCATATAAACCTGCAGAATAAGGTGAATATGTCGTTTTTACCGCTTGATGGATGCCGTGAAAACAAAACACCCCCAAAAATGGCGTAATCTCTGTTTTTTGCTCACTTCACCCTGCAAATAATATTTTTTCAGCTTCCCAGTACATTATGCGGTACAATAAATGAGGCCATGAAAAATTACAACTTGTCCTGCAAAAAACAAGCCCTCATTTGGCTAATAAAAAAGTTATGGCTTTTGGAAGGCAGGCAGGAAAAACGAAAATGAAAAAACTGAAAGGGGTTAAAAACCTCTGTCGGCTAAAATTACAGATGCCATAAAAGCTCTGTGTAAATTCAGCCCATGGATTTGGAGATGCATTAGGCGTTATCGATGAACAACTGAGAGATCTATTTTTTTTTATTTTAATGTTCATTAACATTTATTTATGTCCTTAAAGTGTTCCTTAACATGAATTATTATTAAATAAAATCATGCAGGCCTTACCTAGCTGAACTTTGTTCAATATATTTAATCATCTGATGTGCAATATCAGATGTGTAAAGCTATTACGGATCCGTAATTACGAATAACCTGCGGACCCATTAATTTCTATAGGCCACAGACACCTTTACGTATATTTACGGATGTGTGCCCGGGCTGTAGAAATGATCCGTAAAATATAGGACATGTCCTACGCCTGCCCGCAATTACGGCACGGACTCGCCCATAGAAGTCTATGGGCGCGTGCTAAACTGCAGATGGCTACGTATCGGCCCCAACTGTATTAATGCACCTTTTTTTCAATGGCAGTCAGTAACAGACATATACAACTGGCGGATCATTTTAAGCAATTTGAATAACTTTTATTGCATAATCATGGAAACAGAGTAGGATAGGATAGGATAGGATAAAGGTCATACTGAGTAAGTCAGACAAAGCAATTTCCTATTGTGTCAAATTAGACTTTACATAGTACTATATGGTTTGTTTTGTATCATTTTTTTTAACCCCTTAAGGACGCAGCCTGTTTTCGCCTAATGGACCAGGCCATTTTTTTCAAATCTGACATGTGTCACTTTATGTGATAATAACTTTGAAATGCTTTTATTTTTCAAGCGATTCTGAGATTGTTTTCTCGTGACACATTGTACTTTAAGTTAGTGGTACAATTTGGTCGATACATTCAGTGTTTATTTGTGAATAATACCAAAATTTGGAGAAAATGTGTAAAAATTAGCATTTTCCTAAATTGAAATGCATCTACTTTTAAAACAAATAGTAATACCACATAAAATAGTACTAGTTAACATTTCCCATATGCGTACTTTATGCCTACTTTATGTTTGCATCGTTTTTTGAACATTCTTTTATTTTTCCAGGATGTTACAAGGCTTAGAACTTCAGCAGCAATTTCTCACATTTGCAAGAAAATTACAAAAGGCTATTTAGTTCTGAAGTGGCTTCGAGGGCCTTATATATTAAAAAAATCCCTATACAACACCCAATATTAAGAGTATTCAGAACAGCATTTAGAAAGTTTCTTAACCCTTTTGGTGTTTCACTTGAATTAAAGCAAAGTGGAGGTGAAATTTACAACTACATGTTTTTTTTGCAGAAACTCTGTTTTTATTCATTTTTTTCTGTAACACAGAAGGTTTTAACAGAGAAATACACCTTCAAATTTATTTCCAAGATTCTTCAGTCTTTAGAAATATCTCAAATGTGGTCCTAGTGTGCTACTGGACTGAAACACAGGCCTCAGAAGCAAAGGAGCACCTAGTGGATTTCGGGGCCTCGATTTTATTAGAATATATGTTAGGCACTCTGTCAGGTTTGAAGAGGTTTTGTGGTGCCAAAACAGTGGAAACCCCGCAAAAATTACACCATTTGGCAAACTACACCCCTTAAGGAATTTATCAAGGGGTATAGTGAGCAATTTAACCCAACAGTTGTTTTTTTTTTTTGCTGAACTTAGTGGTCTTAGGATATAAAAGTGAAAATCTAAATTATTTCCAATAAAATGTAGAAATCTTCAATATTTACAAGGAATAAAGAATAAAAAACACCCCAACATTTGAAAACCATATTCTACTGATTACAGCAATTACCACATGTGGCAATAAACTCTTGTTTATATACACAGCAGGACTCAGAAAGGAAGAAGTACCATTTGGCATTCAGAGCTCAAGGTTTGCTGAAATGGTTTTGGGGTGTTATGTCGCATTTGCAAAGCCCCTGAGAGACCAAAACTGTGGAAACTCCCCAAAAGTGACCTCATTTGGGAAACTAAAGCTCTCAAGGAATTTATTGAGGGGTATAGTGAGCATTTAGACCCCACAGTTTTTTTGTGGAATTAGGCCATGAAAATGAATATAATTTTTTTTTAAATAAAATGTTGATATTTTTTATTTCTTCAAGGGTTAAAGGAGAAAAAGCACCCCAACATTTGTAAGCCAATCTCTCCTGAGTACGGCAATACCCCATATGTGGTAATAAACTGCTGTTTGGATACACGTCAGGGCTCAGAAAGGCAGCAGCGCTACTTGGCATGCAGATATTGCTGGAATGTTTTTTGGGGTGCCATGTCACATTTGCAAAACCCCTGCCGGACCAAATCAGTGGAAATCCCCCAAAAGTGACCCCATTTGGGAAACTACACCCCTGAAGGAATTTATCAAGGGATATAGTGAGCATTTTGACCCTACAAGCTTTTTGCTGAATTTAGTGGAATTATACTGAGAAATTGAAAATTATGTTTTTTCTGACAAAACGTGGAAATTTTAAATTTTTACAAGGAATAAAGGAGAAAAAGCACCCCAACATTTGAAAAGCAATTTCTCCCGATATGGAAATATCCCACATGTGGTCAGAAACTGCTGTTTAGACACACGGCAGGGCTCAGAAAGGCAGAAGCGCTATTTGGCATGCAGATTTTGCTGGCTTGGTTTTTGGGCGCCATGTTGCATTTACAAAACCCTGAGGCAACAAAGTACAGTGGAAACCCCCAAGAAGTGACCCCATTTTAGAAACTACACCCCTAAAGGCATTTATCATTTGCCTGAACATATGACAGGGCTCAGAAGTGAGGAGCACCATGCACATTTGAGGTCTATTTTGGTGATTTTCACAGCATTGGCCCAAAATTGCAGGGCTCTGAGGTCAAATAGTAAAACAAACCCCCAAGTAATGACCACTATTTTGGAAACTTACACCCCTTAAGGAATTTTAAGGGTTGTAGTGAACATTTTGACCCCACAGGTGTTTTTCATTAGAAATTAATGCGTAGCGAATGGTGCAAAGTGAAAATTGCAATTTTCCACTGATAATATGTTGTGCCCAGTTTGTGCTACCGAAGACAAATACCTCCTAAAATGTTAAGCGTGTTCTCCCGAGTATGGCGATGCAATATCTGTGGACGTAAACTGCTGTTTGGGCACGCTATAGGGCTCAGGAGGGAGGGAGCGCCATTTTGCTTTTGGAGTGCAGATTTTGCTTGGTAGTAGTTCTGTTTGGGGTTTTGCTGGTATTTCAGTTTAGAATATGGGGGCATATGTAAGCTGTGTGGAGTACATCAGGGCATAATAAGAGGGTATAATAATTTGGTAAATAAATAATATTTCATAACTGTGTGTCCGGTGTCACACTGGTAATTGGTGCCCAATCTTATCCGGTTTTGGAATGCTCTGAACATTTTGCGTTGCCATATTCTGAGAGCCAGAACTTTTTTATCTTTTCTCCAACAGAGCTGTGTGAGGGTTTATTTGCTGTGGGACAATCTGTAGTTTTCACTGGCATTTTTGGGTACATGCAATTTTTTTATCACTTTTTTTGGCAAGCAGGGTTACCAAAAACCAGCAATTCTGACAATGTTTTTATTCTTCTTTTTTTTTAGTGTCAACCGTGGGCTATAAATGACAATTTTACTTTATTTTGCGGGTCGATACGATTACAGCGATACCATATGTATATAGTTTTTTTTAAAAGTTTTGCAATGTTTGCAAAATAAAATCACAGTTTTCTTTGTGTCACCATATTCTGAGAGCCAGAATTTTTTTATTTTTCAGGCTTATTTTTTGCAGGGCGGTTTGTAGATTTTATTGGCACTGTTGTGGGGCACATGCAACTTTTTGATCACTTTTTATTCCATGTTTTGGGAGGGGTGGTGATAAAAATGAGCGATTCTGGCATTGATTTTTATTTTTTATTTTTTGCTGCGTTCACTGTGCGGGAAAAATAACATTATAGTTTTATAGTTTGGGTCATTACGGACGCGGCGATATGTTTACTTTTTTTAGCGTTTTCATTTTTTTCCTATAATAAAAGACTTACTAAAGGAAAAAAGCCAGTGGTAGTTTTTATTAACTTGAAACTTTTATTTTGACACTTTTATTCAACTTTTTTCAACTTTTCAACTTGAGGGCCTACACCTCTGATCTTTACTTTTTTTTTTATTTCTTTCTTTTTTATTCAATACAATATAAAATTCCATACAAGTAAGGAATAAAGAAAATACAATTTATACACATTTTTACATTTTCCCCCTACTCCCACCCCCCACCCTCTCAAGACCGATCTTGGTAAAAGAAAAAAGACAAAAAACAAAAAGAACAAAAATTCTTACCACTCCCCCCAGTGTTTGCCTTGATTATAGATTTTCTCATATTTCATTATAATTTTTACATTATTTACCCAAGCATTAAACTCCGGTGGGGAGCTAGATATCCACTTTCTAACTATTAGTAATTTTGCAATAAATAATAGTTTTATTAATCCACATTTTTTTTCCTTAGAAATTTTTAATTTGGAATCATCACCCAGCAATACCAGTTGAGGTTGAAACACTATATCTGGATCTATTTTTTCCAAAATGTTTTAAAAAATTATATCCCAGTAATCAGCAATCTTAATACAATTCCATAACTTGTGCAAATAGTTTGCTTCCGCTGCACCATATCTGGGGCAGTTAGAAGCTTTATTAATCGAGAACTTACTCAAAAGGGCTGGCGTATAGTAAAGCCTATGTATCAAATTGAACTGAATAAGCTAATGGTTCATGCTTGTCGATACTTTACAAATATTTTGAAATATTATGTTCCAATCAAGAACACAATCGTTATTCAATTCCTTCTCCCATTTTATAACACAATTAAATTTTATTTTATTTTTTACTTTATTTCCATCAGGGATTTATACAACCTGGAGAGAGGTTTTTTTTCACATTTGTATTTTCTCAGTTTTTTGTAAAATTCATCCATATGGTCTTTATTGAGAGGATTGCCATCTTTAAATTGATCAAATGCGTGCTTTAATTGGATATAGGAGAATCTTCCCTTCTCTGTCAAGTCAAAATCAACTGATAATTTTTCCCATGTTTTGATTTTTCCTTCTTCCATTATATCTAGTACATATCTAATCCCTTTAAGTTTTAACAGTGGTAACTCTGGGATAGCCTTACATTCTTCTATATTAAGATTGTGCCATAACGGGGAAAAGGATAAAAAACCATTTCGACCAGTCATATTTCTTAAACTGTTCCAGCATTCATGCAGGAGTTGTGCTGTCAACACATTTTCCATAACTCCAGATTTTAATTGACCAGATTCTAACACCTCATAAATATCTGAAAAGCGGCCTTTAATGTTAGTGATCAACCATTGTAAGAACTCGGCCTTATCCCATTCTTGTATGTATTGTAATTGTGCTGCTAAGTAATATACTCTAATATCTGGAAATGCTAGTCCTCCTTGTTCTCTTGAAGGACATAAGTAGTCTAGCTTAATCCGAACTCTCTTCCTTCCCCAAATCAGGTTATTAAAGATAGTTATGATTTTCTTAAAATATTTATCTTGTATCCACACCGGGGTAACCCCAAAAACATATAAGAGTTTGGGGATTAGAACTGTTTTAATCAAGACAATTTTATCGGCTTTTGATATTGGCAATTCGTTCCATATTCTTATTTCTTTCTATTTCGTTTATAAGGGGGAGCAAATTATAATCCAAAAATTATTTTAAATTATTTGAAATTTCTATACCCAAATATCTAAAAGTTTCTCCTAGATATATGATTCGAATTTTTGTTTGTAGTACTAAATCGCTTTTATCTAGTGGCATTAATATGGATTTTTCCCAATTGATCTTTAGACCAGAATAGAATCCAAATCTTTGAATAATAGATATAACATAATCCAATTTTTCTTCCGGGTTCGTCAAAAAAAATAAAAGGTCGTCAGCATATAGATAATTTTATCCTCTTCCCCCCTAGCTCCAAAACCCACAATATTTCCATCCTCTCTGATCAAACAGGCGAGAGGTTCCATTGCCAATGCAAAGAGTAGGGGAGAAAGAGGACAACCCTGTCTTGTACCCCTACTTAAATTGAAAAATTCTGAGTTCTCACCATTTATGTTAATGTTTGCTCTAGGACCATTATATAATAATTTAACCATTCCTATAAAAGATTTTCCAAAACCTTGCTTTCTCATGACTGCCCATAAATAGCCCCACTCCACTCTGTCAAATGCTTTAACTGCATCGAGAGACAGAATGGAGCGGGGGGCCTCTCCTGGTGTAACTTGAATATTCCCAAATACCCGACGAACACACTGGTTGACCATTCTACCAGAAATAAATCCCTGCTGATCACTATGTACTACAGTAGAGATTACTTTAGCCAACTCTTCGCCAATACTTTGGCGAAAAGTTTAGCATCCGTGTTCAACAGGGAAATAAGTCTGTAAGATTCCATCCTTTCCGGGCATTTACCTGGTTTCAATATCAAAGCTATATTAGCTTCTACCATTGAACTTGGCAATTTGCCCTCTACCACTGCGGAACTCAATGTTTTTAACAGGGCTGGTAATAGTTCTTCCCCAAATGTTCTATACAGTTCAAATGGGAAACCATCCAAACCTGGAGCTGTATTTCCTTTAACACTAGTCAATTCATTTCTTAATTCTTCCAGGGAGATTGGTCGATCCAACTCATCTTTCTGAATATCAGACAAGGGGGAGAAAGACATTGAATCTAGAAAGAGCTCCAATTGTTCTTCATTATACTTTTTTCCGGAGCCATACAATTCTGAATAATAATTCAAGAATTCTGATCTAATTTCATAATCTTGCTTAATCATATTCCCTCTTTTATCAAGAATTGTCAAAATATTACTCTTCTGACTTTGATTTTTAATGATACTCATTAATAGTCTATTTGGTGTTCCTGATTCACAGACATTTTTCTGCCCCAGAAAAAATAATTTACTTTGTGCTTTCTCGATTAACCAGGCCTTATATTCCTCTTGGGCCTGAAGCCACAACTTTAAACTATCTTCCGTAGGGGTTTCAAAGTAATTTGCCTCCAACAAATTTGCACTTCGTTCTTTTCCCTGCTCAATCTTATTATATTCTCTTTTTAATCTTATTATTCTTTCAAAAAGGATACCCCTTATACAGGCTTTTAATGTTTCCCAAACAATTAACTCTGGGACAGTCTCCCAATTTAGTGACAAAATATTATGAATTTCAACTTTAATATTTTCCAGGTCTTTTAACCCCTTAAGGACGCAGCCTAGTTTTGGCCTTAAGGCTCAGAGCCCATTTTTCAAATCTGACATATTTCACTTTATGTGGTAATAACGTCGGAATGCTTAAACCTACCCAAGCAATTCTGAGATTGTTTTCTCGTGACACATTGGGCTTCATGTTCGTGGTAAAATTTGGTCGATATATTCAGTGTTTATTGGTGAAAAATTGCAAAATGTAGAGAAAATGTTGAAAAAATTGCATTTTTCAGAATTTAAATGCATCTGCTTGTAAAACAGACGTTTATACCACCCAAAATAGTTACTAGTTCACATTTCCCATATGTCTACTTTAGATTGGCATCGTTTTTTGAACATTCTTTTATTTTTCTTGGACGTTACAAGGCTTAGAACATAAACAGCAATTTCTCATATTTTTAAGAAAAATTCAAAAGCCTTTTTTTTAAGGTACCTCTTGAGTTCTGAAGTGGCTTTGTGGGGCCTATGTATTAGAAACCCTGATAAAACACCCCATTTTAAAAACTAGACCCCTCATAGTATTCAAAACAGCAGTTAGAAAGTTTTTTAACCCTTCAGGCATTTCACAGGAATTAAAGCAAAGTGGAGGTGAAATTTGCAAATTTCATTTTTCTTGCTGAATTTCAATTTTATTCATTTTTTTTTCTGTAACACAGAAGGTTTTACCAGATAAACACTACTAAATATGTATCGTCCAGATTCTGCAGTTTTTAGAAATGTCTCACATGTGGCCCTACTGCGCTCGTGGACTAAAACACAAGCCCTAGAAGCAAAGAAGCACCTAGTGCATTTTGAGTCCTCTTTTTTATTAGAATATATTTTAGGCAGCATGCCAGGTTTGAAGAGGTGTTGAGGTGTCAAAACAGTAGGAATCCCCCAATAGTGACCCCATTTTGGAAACTACACCCCTCAAGGAATTAATTTAGGGTTGTTGTTACCATTTTGACCGCACAGTTTTTTCACAGCATGTATTTGAATTGGGTTCTGAAATGAAAAAAATGTCATTTTTTCCAATAAAATGTCATTTGTGATCAAAATTTCTTATTTTCACAGGGAACAAAATACCCCATTTTGTTGCCCAATTTGTCCTTAGTGTGGCAATACATTTGTGGTGATAAACTGCCGTTTGGGCCCATGGGAGGGCTCAGAAGGAAAGGAGCGCTATATGTTTGTTGGAGTCCAGATTTCGTTGGATTGGTTTTCGGGTGCTATGTCGCATTTGCAGAGCCTCAGAGGTATCAAAGCAATGGAAACCCACCAAAAGTGACCCCATTTTGGAAACTACACCCCTCAAGGAATTCATTTATGGTTGTTGTTATCATTTTGACCACACAGTTTTTTCACAGCGCCTATTTCAATTGGGCTGTGACATTAAAAAAATGACATTTTTTCCAATAAGATGTAATTTTTTACCAAAATTTCTTATTTTCACAGGGAACAAAATACTCAATTTTGTTGCCCAATTTCTCCTGAGTGCATCAATACCCCATTTGTGGCAATAAACTGCCGTTTGGGCCCATGGGAGGCCTCAGAAGGGAAGGAGCGCTGTGTGTTCTTTGGAGTACAGATTTTGCTGGTTTGGTTTTCGGGTGCCATGTCGCATTTGCAGAGCCCCAGAGGTATCAAAGCAATGGAAACCCACCAGAAGTGACCCCATTTTGGAAACTACACCCCTCAAGGAATTCATTTATGGGTAATGTGACCATTTAGACTCCATAGTTTCTTCACAGAACTTATTTGAATTGGGCTGGGAATTAAAAAAAATATATATTTTTTCCAATAATATGTCATTTTAGCTCAAAAATTCTTATTTTCACAAGAAATAAAATACTCCATTTTGTTGCCCAATTTGTCCTGAGTGCGGCAATACCCCATTTGTGGTGATAAACTGCCGTTTGGGCCCATGGGAGGGCTCAGAAGGAAAGGACCACCATTTAGCCTACTGGGGATTTTCTAGTGCGAAGTCATGTATGCAGAAGCCCCTGAGGTACCAGTACAGTTGAAACCCGCAAGAAGTGACCCCGTTTTAAAAACTACACCCTTAAGGCATTCATCTAGAGGTGTAGTGAGCATTTTGACCGGAGACCTACACCCCATAAACTGTAATGTGGGTTCTCCCGGGTATGGCAATACCCTACATGTGGCTGTTATCAGCTGCCTGGACACACAGCAGGGCCCAGAGGGGAAAGACGAGGGGGGATAAGCTGTGTGGAGTGCATCAGGGTAAGTAAAATTGGGGTAAATTATAAACCAAGGGATGTATGATAAATTTTAAAACACTTTCATACAGAGCTCTGGTTATTCGGGACACGTGTCACATTGATATATTGTGTCATCCATTATCGCCCTCTTATAGCAGACTTTGCACCTCTTTTGACTTTTTCCCTTCTTGCCAGTTTGGGGAACTTCTCCTGGAAAGTGTTGCCCTGGTACGATGCGTGTGGGCTCGCTTCCAGAAGTACTGGGTGCCTCCCCTTCTTGGTCCCTAAAGATTAGGTTCTTGATAATCACCTCTTGAAATTCCAGGAAAGTTCCCGTCTGGCCTGCACATCGACGTAGCATGTACGCATTGTACAATGCCATCTGTATGATGTGCCCGGCCAGCTTCTTATACCACACCGCATGGCGCTGTAGGGCTTCAGGGCTTGATCTTACAAGTCCATCCCTCCCATGTACCTATTGTAGTCCAGGATGCAGTCTCGTTTGGGGGTGGCCTTCCCTTCATATATCCTAAACCTGTAGGTATACCCTGATGCACTCTCTCACAGCTTATACATCTTCACGCCATACCTTGCCCTCTTACCCGGCAGGTACTGGCGGAATTGAACCCTCCCTTTAAAATGTACCAGGGACTCATCAATAGAAATACACTTCTCGGGGGTGTATGCTTGGAAAAACCGGGCACTGGAACGGTCTACTAGGGGTCTCCGTTTATACAAACGGTCAAAACTGGGGTCATCTCGGGGTGGGCACGGCTCATTATCAGTATAATGTAAGAAGCGAAGTATTGCCTCATTTATTTATTTTTTTAGGTTCCAGTTCAGTTCTGAAGTTGCTTTGAGGGGCCCATATATTAGAAACCCCTATCAAACACCCCATTTTAGAAACTAGACCCCTCAAAGTATTCACAACAGCATTTAGAAAGTTTATGAACCCTTTAGGTGTTTCACAGAAATTTAGAGCAAAGTAGAGGTGAAATTTACATTTTTTTTTTGTCAGAAAATCCTCTTTATACCATTTTTTTTATAACACAAAAGGATTTATCAGAGAAACGCAACTTAATACGTATTGCCCAGATTCTGCAGTTTTGTGAAATATCCCACATGTGGCCCTAGTGCGGTAATGGACTGAAGCACCGGCCTCAGAAGCAAAGGAGCACCTAGTGGATTTTGAGGCCTCTTTTTTATTAGGCACCATGTCCGGTTTGAAGAGGTCTTGTGGTGCCAAAACATTGGGAACCTCCCAAAAGTGACCCCAATTTGGAAACTAGACCCCTTGAGGAATCCATTGTACTTTTCTTGGGGTGCATGCGGCTTTTTGATCAGTATTTATTCTATTTTTAGGTGGCGTGGTGACTAAAAAACAGCAATTGTACGATTGTTTTTTTTTTCGTTTTTTTTTACAGCGTTCACCGTGCGCTATAAATGACATATTCACTTTATTCTGCGGGGCGATACGATTACGTCGATACCAGATGTTTATACAATCATTCACTTTTTGTGTTACCTTATTCTAAGAGCCATAACATTTTTATTTTTCAATCAATAAAGCCGTGCGAGGATTTATTTTTTGCGTAACGAACTGCAGTTTTGATCAGTACCATTTTTAGGTACATGCGACTTTTTGATCTCTTTTTATTCCATTTTTTGGGAGGTGAAGTGACCAAAGAATTGTGGTTGTGGTTCGGTTTATTATTATTTTATTTTACGGCGTTCACCGTGCGGGATAAATAATGAAATAATTTTTTAGTTCAGGCCGTTACGGACGCGGCAATACCAATTATGTATAGTTTATTTGTTTGTTTATATATTTTTATTAATAATAAAGGACTGATAAGGGAAAAAGGGGGATTTTTACTTTTAATACTTTTAAATCTTTTATTTTCTTATTTTTACACATCTTTTTTTAACTTTTTTTTAACTTTATTACTTTGTCCCACTAGGGGACATGAGGGCAGGAGGCCCTGATCGCTATTCTAATACACTGCACTACATGCGTAGTGCAGTGTATTAGAACTGTCAGCTACTCACTGACAGCAAGCATAGTGGGTCCTGACGTTGTCAGGACCCACTAGGCTTCTGTCTATGGCATAGCCGGACGCCATTGTTTGGTGTCCGGTTGCCATAGTCACCATCGCCGGCCGCTATCGCGTAGCAGGCCGGCGATGGCAGCTTAATCCCTAAAAAGCTGTGATCTCTATAGAACGCGGCTTTTAAGGGGTTAATCAGCGGGGACACAGCGATCGGTCCCCGCTGTAGGAGCTGTGACAGCTGCTGAACAAGACAGCAGCGTCACAGCTCCTGTATGTGTCGGGAGGACTGCCGAAACGGCCGTTACTCCCGAGACGTACTATTACGGCATGGAGCGCGAACGATACAGCTGCCATGACGTAATAGTACGTCAAGGAGCGGGAAGGGGTTAATAATGAGAACCAATGTGGATTTATTTTTATAGGCTTAATGAATTCCTTTTTTTCATTTATTTTTATGTCCACAATAAGTGGCGTATGATCCGAAATACTTTTGTTGTCATATTTTATTTTCCCAATAGTTGTAACAAGTGATTCACTACACAATACCAAGTCAATACGTGACATGGTATGGTGTGAACCACTATAACAAGAGTACATTTTCTTTTTAGGGTTTTTCAGTCTCCATATATCTACTAGACCCATTTCCTCACTTATCCTCGCCAATGATGTTTTAATTGGGCTCTTATTTTCTTCCCTTAGAGCTAACCCTATCCATTACCTCATCCATAACACAATTCATATCCCCCAAAACCATTACAGGACAATCGCTTCTACTAATAATATAATTACATAATTTCCTGAACACCACGGATGAAAACGGAGGTGGAATGTATACAAAAGCTAAAATACAAATTAATTCCTTTAATCTACAGTGAATAAAAATGAATCTACCTTCGTTGTCTATATTTTTATCAAGTATCTCACATTGCACTCCCGAGTGAATAAGAACACTCACTCCCCTGGAATAGGAGGAGTGTATAGAATGAAACTGTTGTGACCACCACCTATTACCCAATCTTGGGATTGTTTCTTGTGTCAAATGTGTTTCTAACAAACATGTAATTGATCTTTACTTTACCGACGTAGTGCAATGCATTAGAGCTGTCAGTCATTCACTGACAGCAAGAAGATTAGGTCCCGTCTCTGGACGGGGCCGAATAGGCTATCATATGTGGCAGACCAGGAGGCCATAGTTAGGCCTCCGGTTGCCATAGTAATGATCAGCATCCTCACAATCACATCGTGTCGATGCCAATCGCTACAAACCACTAAGATGCCGCGATCCCTTTTGATCGCGGCATCTAAGGGGTTAATAACAGGGATTGGAGCTAGCTCTGTTCCCTGCCATTACAGCACAGAGTCAGCTGTAACATACAGCCGACACCGGCGGCTGATGTCTCAGGCTCAGCTTCTGAGCCTGCGTTATCTTTGTTTTGCGACTGGAAGCCTTTTAGGCCCTGCTTCCAGACGGGACCTTGCAGGCCTCCGTACTTGGCAGACAGGAGGCCATTGTTAGGCCTCCGGTCTGCCAGAACAGCCATCAGAACCCTGCAATTTGCATTGCGGAGTTACGATCTGCTAGGAAACACCATAGATGCAACGCTCGCTTTTGAATGCTGCATCTAAGGGGTTAATTGGTCGAATTGGAGGCTAGCTCCAGTCCTGGCCATGCAGCAGGGTATCAGCTGTAATATACACCTGACACCCACTGGCGATGATGCATACGTTGTGTTGCGTAAAGTAGTTAACGACAGCGATGTAATAGTACGTCGGAAGTCGTTAAGGGGTTAAATATGTGAACATTTAAACTAAAAACCAAGGGACAAAGGGGGTGTTAATAGAAGGGGAAAAGAGAAGTATGGTAAAGAAGGAGATATACAGTATATGGGATATATAGACCACTTCTTACCCTCATCTCCAGCAGTAAAACTGCAGGAGTTCTGTACCAACAAGATATTATATTGAAGTTTTTCTCTTGTAGGTTGCAAGATATTAAAGCCCTGTGTTTTAAGGCAAAGGACTTTGACCATCTCTCATGGGAAAAGGTGCACTACAATCCCCTTTCCCATCCAGATACGAATGGCAAAGGCAGCAACTACTCCCGCCGCCCAGAGCAATTTGTAGAGAAGATACACCAGTAGTGAGGGTAGGGAGGGCTGTAGGCACAGGGAGTCAACAGGCCTATAAAAAAAACTGTAACTGGTTAATTGTGCATATTGTAAACATGCTTTTCCGGACCTTTCCCAGGAAGGTGGACCTAAAAAAAAAAAGGTTAAAGTCTGATAAAAAAGCATATTTTTCCCAGATCGGCAGGATCCCTTTAGGTCTATTATATTTATTAAGCCACAGTAAGTCTGTCATACTGGCATCCACTATAGTCCTCTCTAGCTGAACCCATTATTTGGTTTCTCCACGATGAAACAAGCTCAAAAGGGCTGTACAGCCGCCTGGCCTTGGACACTTCCCAACCTTCAGATCACCTATAGCAATTTCAACCTCTGTCTACAAAATTTTCTGTTCCTGTGATTAGCAAATTTGCCTCTCACACTATATAGATCTTCATAGTATATTTGAAATTATTTTTAAATATTCCTGGTAGAGTGGACTCTTACCCCCTCTGTGTTTGAAGTGTTGCAATGTAAATATTTTGATGTGGGGAAGAGAATACGCCACGCATCCACTAAGTGAAGGGATGGCAGTAGTCTCTTATTTCTACGGACCGCCCCATAGGAGAGAGAGGACCTACCGAATGAGGTGTTCAGAGATGGAACCATGGGGAAATTGAAATCTCCACTGAGAATAATCGACAGATTCCCTGCGATCTCCTCCAAAGCTGCCAGCATAGATAGGGTGAATCCCACATGTCCCTGGTTGGGGAAGAAGATGTTTGGAACAAGCACTGTCCTATGAAATAGAGAAAATTTAAGAAACAGAAATCTATAATTTATATCTAGCTTGGCATCAATGAACACATGGTGTGAATTTAGCCTTCTTAAAATAACTAGCATTATAAGAAGAAGCAATGCAATACTATAAGGCTTGCAGACTCGTTTTTTTCCCTCAACTTTCACTCCTGTTTGAACAGATGACAGCAGAGTGAATAATTTATGAAAAGAAAGTCAGCGGATTGTTTTACTTCTTTCGAATATCATTTTATTTAAGGATTTTTACTCTACAGACTTGACATAAGCAGTAAACCAATAATGGTTAAATAACAAATAAGAGCAACACAACAGCTGATTGTTTTTCATTCAGTTGTTTTTTACTCTTTTCAATTATGAAACTATTTTTCTAACATGAAAATGAATTATTAGCTCCCAGCTGGACAATTTTTTTCTCTAACTTATGTATTGTGATGTTAGAGCACTTACAAAATGCACAGTTTACAGCAGTAGAAGAGCTTATGTTTCAGCAAGCATTAACTGTTTCTTTTGTTCACATCGTGATAACTTAATAAGGGTGGTTATCAACAGTGTTAAATGCATAGATTTACAAATGGGAAAATGGTGACAATTGTGCCAAAATTTGGCATAACTCACTCAGGGGCAAATTTAAGTGAAGCGGTGGAGGCGATCCCCTCACCCCCTAAGCAACAGCATCCTTTTCATTTTTTAATCAGTTGTTATGTATTGGATTGATCCACCTTAGACTTGAAATTAATTTAGAGGTCAGCTGATGATCTGCTCAGGGACTCCAACACTTCTTCCGACGTCACTGTCCATATATGGACAGTGACATCAGGCGTTCCCTATCGCTGGAGTCCCCAAGCAGAGCTGGCGCTTTGCTTGTGGACTTCAGCGATAGAAAACCCCTGAAGTTACTGCCCATATATGAACTGTGACATCGGGAGCAGTGCTGGAGTCCCGGGCAGAGTGCTAGCTGATGCTCTGCTTGGAGACTCCAATGATAGGCAATGTGCCTGCCCCTTGCGGTCATGCGCTTGATAACACGCCAACACGAACAGCACAGGAAGCAAGCCCTCAGTCATATGGGGCTGTGTCGTTGCATCATCAATATTAGGAAAACAAAAGGACTTCAGACACCACTTCACCGGGTTTGAACTGTGTGATTTAGTACAGAATTAAAAATGAAAGAAGATAAGAACATTAGTAAGTGACTTCTTTTCACATAAAAATATAAATCCCAAGTAACTTTTGGTACCCAAATAACCCCTTTAATGTAAGGCTCGGAGGTCTGAATTAATTGAGATTTCTGGTCTGAAGTGTGAAGTAATGTGGGGGTCTGGTCTGTGGTCTAAATTAATTTTGGGGTCTGCGGCCGGAAGTAATTTAGGGGTCTGTTCAGGGGTCAGAAAATTAATTTAGGTGTCTGGTCTAGGTTCTGAAGTAATGTAAGGGTCTTGGGTCTAAATTTATTTAGGGGTCTGATCTGAGGATCAATAAATTTAGTGGTCTAGTCTGGAGTCTGAATTTTTGTTGCTATACAGGGTGGGGATGGGCTGTAGAAGCGAGAGGTCAAAGATGTCTGGAAAGCAAATTCTGCAGTCGTTGGGAGAAGTCAAAAAGAAGGAGAATTACATCAATGAGAGAAGACATCAACTGTAAGCCACTGGATTTAGTTGTTGTTTATTCTGCCTGTGTCTGATCAGAAAATGTGGGCCTGCATTCTAGTCTGAACATAATTTGGATAAACCAGACTTCCCACTGATTTAATCCTTTACATCAAAACAACTCCACAACATATAGAGCACAGATTTAAAAATATGCAGCATGCTCTAAAATCTACACCTATTTTTACACCTATTTTTTAAGCCGCGTGAGAATGGGTTTTGTAAAACTCCATTCACAAGCTTCAAAACTGTACACCAAAAATCTACAATAAATGTCTTTATCTGAATATGGCCTAATGCTGAAAAACAGAAAAAGCATTTAAACAGAAGATGGGATAGATCATGACACTTTAGACAAAGTAGGCAAAGAGTACCCCTGAGATTTCCACATAATGGGTTCCAAGGTAAGTTAAAAAGTATCTGTCACCTATCCTGACATGTCTGTTTTAGTAAATAACTGTATTCCCTATGAAATAACAATTCTGGAGCATTTTTTTCTTAGAACTCTACGTTGTGTCATTCCTCTGTTATTCTCCCTAGAAATTTATGAATAAAGTGACAACTGGGTGTTACTAGCTGGAGGTGTGTCCCGACAAAGTTTGATATTGCCCAATCAGTAATAAGTGAGAATGTGCTTAGACACCCCCATTTGACAAGGGGAATGGTAACACACAGTTTTAAATTTATTCATAAATTTATAGGAATAACAGAGGAAAGGCACAAAGCAGAGTTCTAAGTAAGGACTTATTTACACAGACGGGTGTAAAATCAGCTGTGAAAAACTCCAGTTTTTCACGGCTGATTTGCATCCTTGGGGAAACCGATTGCATAGTTCCCTCATAGACTTGAGTCTATTGAGGGATCCGTGAAAACGGGCAAAAATAGGGCATGTCCTATTTTTTACAGCCCGTTCACATGGTCGTTCACCTTAAAAAAAAATGGGCGTGTGAATAGAAACATACACGTACATTGATTTTAATGCAGCCACGCGACAGCCATTAAAAAACATCTGTCACACGCCCATTATCCCGTTTGTGTTAATAAGGCTTAATTATGTTACAGCATTGTTATTTCATGGGGAACTCAAGTATTTACTAAAATAGACATGTCAGGAGAGGCATCAGGTTATATTTTAATTTGGGAATCAAGAGATTAAGCCTAATTGGGGCCAAAATGAATGTTTTAATTGTTTTTCCTGAAGCTAAATTCATTGCCTGCCTAGCAATCAATGAAATACCTTGACATTGTTGAACCTCAATGCAAAATATCTTTCTGACCACCCCAACCCTCCAGTCATTATACAGCAGTGAAGGGAAATGTAATTAATTCTCCTATCTCATGGGTAGCTACAGAGGATTGCCTAGAATGTATCTTTATAGAGGTTGTATAAATCTGTATGCAGTGAACTTTCCCGAGTGGCGACTGCAGGTAAACACTATGACAGCTCTATGAGTAAGCAAGCAAAAAAATTACTGCAAATCCTATTGACCACCACAAGAGCTATTGTCATATTTGCTACAGTGATGTTATATCTCTATATAATACCATTTTAAAATCAAATCAGACTGTAGTTCACCAAGATGAATACAAAGAAGGAGGCAATTTCTCCATCCGTTTAGGTGCAAAGTAACTTTTTGTACAATCTGTAAAATTACAAACTTCCCCTTGCTACCTGGCTCTTAGCTCGGACTAACTCCTATTTAGAGGTTTCGATAATGAAAATATATTGGTATTACTAATAATGAAACTTCCTAAACTGTTCCACAAACTGAAGGAACACTTTTTATCCCTGATGTTTCCTGTAAGCACCTGTATTTATTGACATGCTACAATTGTAGGCATTGTGCTATATTTGTTCTTATGAATGTTTACTGTAGCTTTCCGATTGCTCACATAAAAATAAGGGTATGTTCACGCGCTGTGTTTTCAGGTGTATTTCAAGGAGTAAATGCCCTGAAATATGGCTGAAAAAACGGTAGCTGATTGCCTACAAACATCTGTCCATTGAATTCAATGGGGAAAACGGTGTTTCGTTCAGACAGGGCGTTATTTACCCCACCATTTAAAAAAAACAGCACGTAAGAAAACGCCCTGTAAAAAGAAGGAGCATATCACTTCTTGAGCTGTTTTTGGAGTGGTTTGTCATTATGTCAATTGAAAAACTGCTCCAAAAATGGCTCCTAAACAGCTCTGTCATTTTCAGCTGTTTTTGACTTTGAGTGTAAACATACCCTTAGGGGAATTTATCAAACTTTCGATGCCAGAAAACTGGCATAGAAAGGTTGCAAAAGGGATCAAAGTTGGCCTAGTAAACACAACTGCTTGATAAATTTTGTGGAAATCTATGCCAGCTCTCTGCTGTACCACAGGCTACACTACCCAACTCCCCCCCCCCACCCATCGGGCAATAGAAAAAAAAAGTAGGCTCACCTCACTGCTTCTCTTTTCCCCGTTCGGGTCCCCTCAGGAAGTTATATGGGACGCAGCATGCTAAGGTTGCTGGGAGAAAGGAAGAGGAACAGTGAGGAGAGTATACTTTCTTTTTACTGCTGATGGGAATACGGGAATGGATGGTGCTCTGCTGCAGTAATTGACCACAATTATGTGGCAGTGTTAGCTAAAAGATGTGCCCAATTTATTAAGAAGCGTTCGACTCTTAATAAATATGTCACATTGTACTCCATACTTGTCTTAATAAATTCCCCCCTCCAATACAATGCACAAAAATGTAGCTGGTCTGTAAACATACGGTAGATGCCAACTAGAATGCAAGGATTTAAAGGACATCTTTAGAATGGTAGAGATTTGCTTCATTACCCATAATGATATATTCATACCGTACATGAATACTAAGTACATCTATATTTAAAGAAATACTGTAACGGAACATGCTCTTTAAATTATAATATATATGTAAATATACTGTAGTCTTATCAACAATAGTGATGCCGGTATTGTATTTAACTTAGCCTATGATCCTTCTTTCATTTGAGGTCTGCTTCTTTTCATGTAGAAGAGCTGTGATTGTTGTGGTTTATTAGAACTTCGGCCTTCTTACTTTAGATCTCTTCGGGATGAGGGAAGGGTTTTGCTGAAGCGGTTGATATGCACTGGGCCTGTGAACACACAGTCTTAGAGTCCTGGTTGCAGTTGTGACCGTTATAACCTGTATAGAAACAAACATACATACATGCACATACATACTGTATATACAGTATGATACTATGTGCATGTATATCTATATACTGTATACACACCCAATTATCAGGGTTTTCCGTTTTAATCCCTTTAGTAAATAATGTTTAATGACTGTATAAATTAAAAGTTTTTGGGGTTTCAATTTCTCGCAATATTTAAGGGAAGACTCCTTCGAGAGTCAAAACGTCGCTGTTACTGGGATGTGTTAATATACACTTTATTTATTTGCCAATGGATGCTGTCATCGAGTTTGTGCAGTATATGGAGGTCTGAGTGAGGATTCTTGGACATTTGGATTCTGCATCCAGTCCCTAGTGGGATTTTTCCGGTGAGTGCTGTGCACCCAATATTGAATTTTACAGCAATAGGTAATGCAATAAGCTGACAAGGCTTCATTCACTGATGGTTTCACTATATCTATCTTTGTTTTTTTCCCCAACAATTTATAACTTGATTCTGAAAATTGTTATTGTATGGATGGTCTTGGCCATACATTTTGTTGAAATAAAATGTTTTAAGCTATCTTGACAACATGAAATTTATAAGAAAAATGAAGTCTTTATTGAGATGTATGTCTGACAGTTCCGGAACACTTATGCAGTTTATCATCACTTTCTGGCATGGCAAATAAAATATCTCAGGTAAAATATTGAAGAGTCCACAAGTGAAAGGTTTTAACAACGTTAAGAGAAAAATAATCCCTAAAATACTTAAGGCAATTGTGTAACAAAAACAATGTAGACAGGTTCAGGTTTGTACAATGAGAGTTATACCTATTCCCTTATGCAGGCATAAAGTGCGGATAGAAAAGACAACTTAATTTACCAGATGTTAAAGAGTTATTCCGAAGGGTTATTCTCTCCATTTTATTCTATGAGAATTACGGAAACAGCCAAGGAAGCGCTGCTCGGCAGCTCCCGTAACTCCCATAGAACAGAATGGAGAAAGACGCTTTCCTAGATCAATAACTTTTTTCTTTTTCCATTGCTGTAGCTGTGTGAGGGCTTGTTTTTGCGGGACAAGTCATATTTTTCATATTTTTTAATAGAAACATTTTGGGGTACATATAAATTATTGATTAACTTTTATTACTTTAGGGGTGATGGGAGAAAAAGCAATTCATCATTTTTTTTTAGGGATTTTCTACGCCATTCAATGTGCAGTTAAAGAGGCTCTGTCACCAGATTCACAAATCTCTATCTCCTATTGCATGTGATCGGCGCTGCAATGTAGATAACAGTAACGTTTTGTTTTTTTTTTTAAAACGTTCATTTTTGGCCAAGTTATGAGCTATTTTATATATATGCAAATGAGGTTTGAAATGGACAACTGGGCGTTTTTTTTTCGTTATGTCCAACTGGGCGTGTATTGTGTTTTTAACTGGGCGTGTTTACGTGTATGACGCTGACCAATCAGTGACCAGTCAGCATCATACACTCATCTCCATTGGTTTACACAGCAGCGATGTGCAGCCACATAAACAGAGATTAACGTTACTGCAGTGTCCTGATAAATCATACACATGATCATCCAGCCTGGACGTCATGTGTATTCAGAATCCTGACACTTCTGAATCTTTTCTTTGAGATTTCTGGCAAGGGAAATGAAATCTCGCGAGATTAACCCCTTACCGAACCATGACATGCCGGCACATCATGGAACGGGGGGGATGATGTATGGAGCGGGCTCACGCACTGAGCCCGCTCCATACACTGCAGGTGTCAGCTTCTGACACGCTGCTCTAACAGCCAGCAACAGCATTTTCGCTGTTCCTGGCAGTTTAACCCCTTCCCGACATCCACCGTATATATACTGTGCACGCCGGGTGGGGGAATATGGAGCGGGCTCACGGGCTGAGTCCGCTCCATACAGCGAGTGTGTCGGCTGTGTGTTACAGCCGACACTTCCGGGTTACGAGCGAGATCCCGTTTTAGCGCGATCCCGCTTGTTTAACCCGTTAAATGCCGCTTTCAATACAGATCGCAGCATTTAAACTACTAAAAACAGGGGGGCAACCACCTGTAACATCCCAATGGCCCCCCCGCAGCGAGATCGGGGGGAGCCGTTGGTTGGCACGGCTGCCTGGGGGCCTGACGAGGTCCGCCAGGTCTGCCATCTTTGTACTCATATGAAGCTCTGCCTCCGGCAGGGCTTCATAGGGGACTGTCAAAATCACGATATACTGCAATACATTAGTATTGCAGTATATCGTGCAAGCGATCTAACAATCGCTGGTTGAAGTCCACTAGGGGGACTAATAAAAAAAAGTTAAAATTAGCTAAATAATGTTTGTTTTTTTTGTGTAAAAAAAAATTCAAAGTTCAAAAAACCCCCTTTTTCCCATTTTCCCCCAAGAGCAAAGTAAGAAATTTAATAAATAAACATAATTGGTATCGCCGCGTCCATAAAAGTCTGAACTATCACAATATATCATTATTTAACCCGCACGGTGAACGGCGTAATAAAAAAAATTGGAAACGCCAGAATCTATATTTTTTGTTCACCTAATCTCCCACAAAAAATGAAATAAAAAGTGATCAAACCGTCGCATATACACCAAAATGGTATTATTAAAAACTACAGCTTATCCCACAAAAAATAAGCCCTTATACCGCTTAATCGTAGGAAAAATAAAAAAGTTATGGCTCTCGGAATTTGGCGAAACAAAAGAAATTTTCTTTTTTACACTTAGGTTTTTACTTGTAAAAGTAGTAAAATATAGAAAAAAATACACATATTTGGTATCGGCATAATCGTATTGACCCATAGAATAAAATTAACATGCTGTTTTAATTTTACAGTGAATTACGTAAAAATGGCGTGCAAAAAACCATGGAGGAATCGCTGTTTTCTACCCCACAAATATTTTTTTTCCTGTATCCTAGTACATTATATGGCAATGTAAATGGTGCTACGAAAAACTACAACTTGTCCCGCAAAAATCAAGCCATCATAGTACTATATAGACGGAAAAATAAAGGCGTTATGGCCTTTGGAATGTGGGGAGGAAAAAACGAAAATTAAAATCTGAAAAAGGGCTGCGGCGTGAAAGGGTTAAAGGGCTTGTGCCATAAAACACATGTATCCCCTATCCACAGGATAGGGGATACATGTGTGATCCATAAGGAGAACGGGGAACGAAAGTTACCAGGAGCGCTGCATGAGAAGCTGTGACTTATGTGTTTTGTGTCCGGCAGTTTCGTAGAGATAAATGGGATTCTTCTGCGCATGCGCGATCGGCTCTCCATTGATCTCTATGGAGCTGCGGAACAGATACACAGAACCCAGAAGTCCAGGCTTCTCATATAGCGCTCTGGGTGACTTTCGGTCCCCTGTTCTCGTTATCGCTGGGGGTCCCAGTGGTCAGACCCCCAGAGATCTCACATGTGGCCCCTATCCTGTTGATAGGGGATACGTGTGTTTTATGGCAAACCCTTTAACTAGTTAAATGTTGCAGTCAATAGCGACTTCGGCGTTTATAGGGGTTTTTCTATGAAGGACATTTATGACATATTCTTTGAATGTGTCATAAATGTTAGATACATTTTCAGGAGCGTAAAAATATATATATATATATATATATATATTAAAAGTTGAAAAAACCCCAAAAGCTTTTCCCATTTTTCCTCAAGCACAATGTAGAAAATAAAATAATTTGGTATCGCTGCATCCATAAAAGTCCCATCTATTACAATATATAATTATTTAACTCGCACGGTGAGTTTAAAAATGTAAAACATCAAAATAGTTTTTTGGTCACCTTAGTGCTTAAAAAATGAAATAAAAAAAAAGTGATCAAAAAAATCGTATGTACCAAAAAATGGTGCCAATAAAACTACAGCTCGTCCCGCAAAAAAAAAGCCCTCACACCGCTGAATCGATGAAAAAAATCTAAAAAAAGTTTTGGCTCTCAGAATGTGGTGAAACAGAATAAATAATTTTTTAAAAAATTTTTTTTTTCCTATTTTCTGTTGTCTAAAACCTGGGTCTGTCTTATGGTCAGGTGTGTCTTATAGTCCAAAAAATACGGTAATCTAATAGGCATAAAAACATTACAAGCCTGGGGGCCTTTGTTAGCCTTCCAACTGCCATGACAACCATCGTCACTCCGTGATCATGTTGTGGGGGTTCCGATGAGGTAACAAATCCCCCTTCCCTCTGTTTAACTCTGTGGATGCCGTGGCATCTATGGGGTTAAATGGCGGGATCAGAGTTATTTGCAGTGGGACGTCGGCTGTATAGTATAGCCGACACCCACAGCTGATGGGGCGGGCACAGCTTCTGTGGCTACGCAATCACTGTGATGTATCTCCATGTTGAGTTGGTGGAAGTTGGTCCTCACCATGACGTACAATTACGTCATGGTGCAGGACAGGGTTAAAAGTTGACCTTTAATTTTAGTAACTTTTAAAGAAAAACGTTAGATATTGGTTGGCGAATCATACCGATAGATGTGGGTTCCACGCACGTCGTTCTACGCTGTTTCCATAACTCCCATTCACTTCTGTGGGAGTTACGGAAACAGAGTAGCTCAGCAAGCACTCAGCTGTTTCCAAAACTCCCAACCACCTAGCCAGGAAGTGGCCGCAAGGCAGAGGGAGCCGAGTAAGCTAGAACGAGGTTTAAGGGGCCCTGTTCTAGAGATAGGTGCGGGTCCCAGAGGTGGGACCCGCTTCTATTGGACATTTATGGCATATCCTGTGGATATGCCATAAATGTCCAAGCTGGGAAAATCCCTTTAAATAAAGCTATATTGTGTTAGTTCGGACTTTTACAGACGCGGCGATACCAGTTATGTTAACTTTGAATTATTTTAACATTTCTTTAAAGAAAAAAATGGGAAAAGGTTTTATTTGAACTTTTAACTATTTTTTTTTTTTTTGGAACAATAAAAAAACAAAAACCTTTATTTAAAGGGGATCAGTCACTAGTTTATTAATGTCACGTAGGGTCCGTGTACCCACTGGGCCGTACCGCCTTGGCGGTATGGCAGCTGGCCAACAGGGCGCAGGTCAGAGTCTATAGTTCACTTAGGGTACCTGTGGCAGCTCGGAGAGTAGCAAGGCAGGCTTGGCAGGAACTAGGCAGCAGGTAGACGTCAGGCGTGGAGAAGCAGGACACGTGTAGTATACAGCACAGCACGGCTACAGCTCAGCACGACACTAGAACAGGATACAGGAACAGGGAACACTGGGAGCAGGAAACACTAGGGGACCATTTGCAAGACAGACTTAGAAAACGACAACAATGCTCAGGCGTGGGAGGATGGGGCTGGGATATTCTTATAGCCCAGGGTGCTCTGGGAGCAATTAGCTCAATCTCAAACATGCGTGCACTCTAGCTTCTGAGCTCGTGAGCGCATCCTGGTGGTCACTGTGGAGTAGGACGGCCGTATGTGCAGACATCTCTTGAGAGAAGGGCGTTGACTGGATGGAAGGAGTTTGTGGTCAGCGTCCATGGACATTACAATGAATGCCCTATCTCCAAAGTAATCTAATAGGTGCTATGATGCTGATAACTACAGTGTATTTTTTTTTCAAAAACATTTATTATTTGCAGTTATGTGCATTTTTCTAAATATGGTAATTTGGCTATACTTGCGAAATGGGAGGTAACGCTTTCTTTTCACTCTGGGCGGTGTAATGTTTTCTGTATGATGCTGTTCAATCAGCTTCATACAGTTCTCGTGTTCCCAGCCCAGCAACACAGTGTGATCATATAGTATACAGATTCCATTCCCGACTGTGTTTTCAACTGGTGATATCTCAGGTTGTTTCACTGCTAGAACCACTGTTTTAGGTCATCCACAGCCTGATATACAGCTATTTGAAGTAATCCCCCTTCTCTCCAGCCTCAGTCTCTCACACTGTGTGAAGCAGCTTCATGCTTATTGGACAGTCAGAAGCTGTGAGGTAGCTCCAGAAGAATAGCTGGTCTTACTTCCCACTTGTCTAGTACAGCCTCATTTGCATATTTTGAAAAAAGCTCCTAACTTTTAAAATAATAAACTTTTTGGGACACAATTTTCACTAGCATTATCAATGTGACCGTGCCTATTAGATTAGATAGGAGATAGGGCATTAATAAACTAGTGACAGATCCTCTCTAACTGTCTTGCTCCTTTTTTTTTTTTAGTCCCCCTAGGGGACTACAACCAGTGATTGTTGGATTGCTTGCATTATATACTGCAATACTAATCTATTGCAGTATATCACTGTTAGGCCCCGAGGCTGCTATTATCATCCATCAGCACCCTGCGATCGTGTCGTGGGGGGGCCACACCCCTGATTCTAACGATTTAAATGATTTATTGTGGCATTTAGGGAGTTAATCAGGCAGAATCAAAGTGATCTTTGGTTCCGCCCGTTGCAGAGAGGTGTCCGCTATATAACACAGCTGTCAGCTACTAAATATGGAGCGAGTGCAGCCCGTGAGAACGCTCCATACTTTCCCTTAACAGCTGCCGCATACATGTATGCGGCATGTCGTTAAGAGGTTAAAGGGGTTGCCCAATTTTTATTTGTTTATTACTAGAATAGGAAATAAAACCCTATTTTTGTAACAGTTTTGTAATATACATGTGTTAGAAATTCTTCTTACAGACCTTACTTACAGTATATCAGTGTAGTATTCCCCTGTCTCTTCACATTAGAATGGTATAGTCCACAGATTAGTCCTGCGTAATACATCCACGGGCTAACTAGGTATGACTAAACTAAACATGATGTCAGCCATGTGACCCCCATACACACACACATTGACATCTGAGGGCCCCTGTGCAAGAACAGTATATGAGCCCCTTGCTATCCAATATCTCATCATAAATCACCCCCTTGTGTCTCTCTAACAAACAATCAGTTATTGTTTTCCAGAAAATTCAGTAGCTTAGGCATTTACATGCAATTTAATAGACAGAAGAAGGCTGCTTTACAGAGTAACTGCATTTTCAACATACTTTTGAAATGTCATAGAGACATATCAGAAGCTTAGATTGGTGGGGGTTCCATAGCTGAGAGCCCCACCATCTCTGGAAAGAAGGTGCAGAAACACTCAGCTGAGCGCCCTGCATCACCGGTTGTGGTCGGCGTTCGCTGTTAGGCTCTATTCACACGATAGGGTCCGAATGTCGGCCGATAAAAATGACCGTTTTGAACCGTTTTTCCCGGCTGTTTTGCATCCGTTCCAATTCCGTTCCGGGCCATGTTGCCATTTTTAACTGCCCATTTTGACTCACTTTGCATCAGTTTTTTTCCCTGTTTGTTTTAAAATCGAATGAATTTCATTTGTAATTTTTTTGCCACACCCTTCCCTCTGTAGATAATGCCACGCACTACCTTCTGTAGATACTGCCATAGCCCCCATGTAGGTAGTGCCACACAACCCCCTGTAAGTAATGCCACACAGACCCTGTAGGTAGTGCCACACAGCCCCCTGTAGGTAGTGCCACACAGTCCCCTGTAAGTAGTGCCACACAGCCCCCTGTAGGTAGTGCCACACAGCCCCCTGTAGGTAATGCCACACAGCCCCCTGTAGGTAATGCCACAAAACCCCCCGGTAGGTAGTGCCACACAGCCCCCCATAGGTAATGCCACACAGCCCCCCTGTAAAGGATCTGCCAGGCACAACTTCTGTGTATACGCCCATAGATAATCAGTCTGCACCTGAGTCTATGTCTCTGAGACTGACTCCAGCTTCCACCACTCAGGCTGGCAGGCTTAGGAGTGGGAGAGCCTATCGCAGCCTGGCCAGACGGATCTAGCTCCCGCCCTCTGTCTATTTATACCTGATTTCCTGTTCCTCCTTTGCTTGTGATTCTTCTCGTGTGGTTTCCTGGCCTAGCTACAGCTTCTATCTATTTGATCCTGCTCCATACTGACCCTGGCTTACTGACTACTCTCCTGCTCTGCGTTTGGCACCTCGTACACTCCTGGTTTGACTCGGCTCGTTCACCACTCTTGTTGCTCACGGTGTTGCCGTGGGCAACTTCCCCTTTTCCCTTAGCTTTGTGTACCCTTGTCTGTTTGTCTCGTGCACTTACTGAGCGTAGGGACCGCCGCCCAGTTATACCCCGTCGCCTAGGGCGGGTCGTTGCAAGTAGGCAGGGACAGAGTGGCGGGTAGATTAGGGCTCACTTGTCCGTTTCCCTACCCCCATCATTACACCCCCATAGGTAATGCCACACAGCCCCCCATAGGTAGTTCTACAAAGCACCTCCCATAGATGGCACCCCCCTACCTGTCTGTAGTTCGCGCCACCGTTCCAGGAGAAGTCTCTGACTTCAATGTCCATATCCGCTTCAGAAGTGCCTGATGTCACTGTGTCCATATATGGACACAGGGAAGTCAAGGACTTCTCCTGGAGCGGAAACACCGGCCACAGGGTCGGGGAATGCGCTTCAGAAGTGCCTGACGTCACTGTGTCCATATATGGACACAGTTAAGTCAGGGACTTCTCCTGGAGCGGAAACATCGACCAACAGGGTCGGGGATTCCGCTTCAAAAGTGCCTGACGTCACTGTGTCTGACACTTCCGAGTAACGAGCTGTGTCCCGCTCGAGCGCGATCCTGCTAATTTAACCCGTTAAATGCAACTGTCAATAGTGACTGCGGCATTTAAATGACTATAAACAGGGGGGATACCCCCTGTAAGGTTCCAAAGGCCCCTCCGCTAGGCCCCCAAGTCTGCCATCTCTGTACTCCTCCGGGAGGGCTTCATAAGAGACTGTCAGAATCACGATATACTGCAATACATTAATATTGCAGTATATCGTGCAAGCGATGTAATGATCCCTGGTTAACGTCCCCTAGGGGGAAACGTAAAATAAGTAAAAAACTGTAAAATAAAGTTTTTTTTTAATAAAAAAAAATGTAAAGTTAAAAAAAACCTTTTACCAATTTTCCTCAAGCATAATGAAAAAAAAATAAATAAATAACATAACTGGTATTGACCTGCCCATAAAAGTCTGAACTATTACAATATATCATTATTTAGTCCACATGGTGAACGCCGTAAAAAAATAAAAAATAAAAACCTCAGAATTGCTGTTTTGTGGTCACTTCATCGCCCACAAAAATGAAATAAAAAGTGATCAAAAAGTATCATGTACCCCAAAATGGTACCAATATAAACCAAAGCTCGCCCCACAAAAAAATAAGCCATCATACCTATCGACGGAAAAATAAAAAAGTTATGACTCTCTATGGCAACAGAACTTTACTTGCAAAAGTAGTAAAATATGAAAAAAAAACATCAGTTGGTGCCAGTCTGTGAACGTTCTTTCTAGAGATAAGCCAGGCTTCTTTTCTGATCAAGGCGACTCAGGACTTTTTATTATAGAGACCCGCATCCACTTCAGCGTGTTGGGAGATTCACCACCAACTGCCAGTGAAGAGAGGTAAAATACAATAATATAATAAATGGAATTTCTGATTTATGTCGTCCCAGACAGCAACACTTGGTTACCTCATTATAATTAAAGAAAACTGATAATGGTCAGTGGCTTTAACCAAAATAACCAAAATCTGGAAAAATTTGGGTGAATATGAATAAATATGGAGAAACATGGGAGACTGAATAAATATGGAGAAACTTGGGTGATTATGAATAAATATGGAGAAACATGGGTGACTCAATAAATGTAACGTCTGTGGTCGACGTCCTTCTCTCCAGAGATGTCTGCACATGTGGCTGTCCTGTTCCACAGTGGCCACCAGGGTGCGCTCACAAGCTCAGTCCAGCCTTGGAGCGCACACAGGAGTGAGATTGAGCTGATTGCTTCCAGAGCATCCTGGACTATAAGAAGGGCTCTGCCTCTTCCTGCCTTGCCTGAGCCTTGTTGTTGTTTCCCTAGTTTGTCTATGCAAATGGTCTCCTAGTGTTTTCCCGTTCCAGTGTTTCCAGTTTCTGCTACCTGTAACCTGTATCCCGTGCTATCCTGGTCCAGTGCCGTATCGAGTTGGAGCCGTGCTGTGCTGAGTACCAAGCTTGTCCTGCTTCACCATGCCTGGCGCCTGTCTTGCTACTGTCTGAGCTACCACAAGTACACCTATATGAACTATAGACTGTGATCTGTGTCCAGTTGGCCAGCTGCCATACCATCAAGGCGGTACGGCCCAGTGGGTCTACATACCCTAAGTGACAATAAATATGGAGAAACTTGGGTGATTATGAATAAATATGGAGAAACATTGGTGACTGTAAAAAAATATGGAGAAACATTGGTGACTGAATAAATATGGAGAAACATGGGTGACTGTGAATAAATATGGAGAAACATGGCTGACTCAATAAATATGGAGAAACTTCGGTGATTATGAATAAATATGGAGAAACATGGGTGACTCAATAAATATGGATAAACTTGGGTGATTATGAATAAATATGGAGAAACATTGGTGACTGAATAAATATAGAGAAACATTGGTGTCTCAATAAATATGGAGAAACTTAGGTGATTATGAATTAATATGGAGAAACATGGGAGACTAAATAAATATGGAGAAACATGGGTGACTCAATAAATATGGAGAAACTTGGGTGATTATGAATAAATATGGAGAAACATGGGTGACTCAATAAAAATGGAGAAACTTGGGTGATTATGAATAAATATGGAGGAACATGGGAGACTAAATAAATATGGAGAAACATGGGGGACTCAATAAATATGGAGAAACTTGGGTGATTATGAATAAATATGGAGAAACATGGGTGACTTCGAATAAATATGAAGCAACATGGGTGACTAAATAAATATGGTGAAACTTGGGTGATTATGAATAAATATGGAGAAACATGGGCGACTGAATAAATATGAAGAAACATTAGTGACTTTGAATAAATATGGAGAAACATTCGTGACTGAATAAATATGAAGAAACATGGGTGACTCAATAAATATGGAGAAACTTGGGTGATTATGAATAAATATGGAGAAATATGGGTGACTGAATAAATATGGAGAAACTTGGGTGATTATGAATAAATATGGAGAAACATTCATGACTGTGAATCAATACGGAGAAACATTTGTGACTGAATACATTTGGGGAAGCATGGGTGACTGAATAAATATGGAGAAACATTAGTGACTGTGAATAAATATGGAGAAACACTGGTGACTGAATAAATATGGAGAAACATGGGTGACAATAAATATGGAGAAACATGGGTGACAATAAATATGGAGAAACTTGGGTGATTATGAATAAATATGGAGAAACATGGGTGACTCAATAAATGTAACGTCTGTGGTCGCTGACCACGAACTCCTGCCATCCGGTCGACGCTCTTCTCTCCAGAGATGTCTGCACATGTGGCCGTCCTGTTCCACAGTGACCACCAGAGTGCGCTCACAAGCTCAGTCCAGCCTTGGAGCGCACACAGGTGTGAGATTGAGCTGATTGCTTCCAGAGCATCCTGGACTATAAGAAGGTCTCTGCCACTTCCTGCCTTGCCTGAGCCTTGTTGTCGTTTCCCTAGTTTGTCTATGCAAATGGACTCCTAGTGTTTTCCAGTTCCAGTGTTTCCAGTTCCTGCTACCTGTAACCTGTATCCCGTGCTATCCTGGTCCAGTGCCGTATCGAGTTGGAGCCATGCTACGCTGAGTACTAAGCTTGTCCTGCTTCACCACGCCTGGCGCCTGCCTGCTGCCTAGTCCCAGCAGAGCCTGTCTTGCTACTGTCTGAGCTATCACAGGTACACCTATATGAACTATAGACTGTGATCTGTGTCCTGTTGGCCAGCTGCCATACCATCAAGGCGGTATGGCCCAGTGGGTCAACGTACCCTAAGTGACAATAAATATGGAGAAACTTGGGTGATTATGAATAAATATGGAGAAACATGGGTGACTGAATAAATATGGAGAAACATGGGTGACCTAATAAATATGGAGAAACTTGGGTGATTGTGAATAAATATGGAGAAACATAAGTGACTCAATAAATGTAACGTCTGTGGTCGCTGACCACGAATTCCTGCAATCCGGTCTATGCCCTTCTCTCCAGAGATTTCTGCACATGTGGCCATCCTGTTCCACAGTGACCACTAAGGTACGCTCACGAGCTCAGTCCAGCCTTGAAGTGCACACAGGTGTGAGATTGAGCTGATTGCTTCCAGAGCATCCTGGACTATAAGAAGGGCTCTACCCCTTCCTGCCTTGCCTGAGCCTAGTTGTAGTTTCCCTAGTTTGTCAATGCAAATGGTCTCCTAGTGTTCCAGTTCCAGTGTTTACCGTTCCTGCTACCTGTAACCTGTATCCCGTGCTATCCTGGTCAAGTGTCATATCGATTGGTAGCCGTGCTGTGCTGAGTACCAAGCTTGTCCTGCTTCACCACGCCTGGCGCCTGCCAGCTGCCTACTCCCAGCCGAGCCTGTCTTCCTACTGTCTGAGCTACCACAGGTACACCTATATGAGCTATAGACTGTGATCTGTGTCCTGTTGGCCAGCTGCCATACCATCAAGATGGTATGGCCCAGTAGCTCCACGTATCCTAAGGGACAATAAATATAGAGAAACTTGGGTGATTATGAATAAATATGGAGAAACATTGGTGACTGTGAATAAATTTGGAGAAACATTGGTGACTGTGAATAAATATGGAGAAACATTGTTGACTGAATAAATATGGAGAAACATGGGTGACTGTGAATAAATATGGAGAAACTTGGCTGACTCAATAAATATGGAGAAACTTGGGTGATTATGAATAAATATGGAGAAACATTGGTGACTGTGAATAAATATGGAGAAACATGGGTGACTGAAGAAATATGGGGAAACATAGGTGACTGAATAAATATGGAGAAACATGGGTGACTGAATAAATATGGAGAAAACATCTGTGACTGAATAAATATGGAGAAACATTGGTGACTGAATAAATATGGAGAAACATTAGTGACTGAATAAATATGGAGAAACATTGGTGACTGAATAAACATGGAGAAACATGGGTGACTGAATAAATATTGAGAAACTTGGGTAATTATGAATAAATATGGAGAAACATTGGTGACTGAATAAATATGTGAAAAGTTGGGTGACTGAATAAATAAAGATGGAGATACTTGGGTGATTATGAATAAAAATGGAGATATTTGGATGACTGAATAAATTTGGAGAAACTTTGGTGACTGAATAAATATGGAGAAACATTGGTGACAGTGAATAAATATGGGGAAACTTGGGTGACTGTAAATAAATATGGGGAAACTTGGGTGACTGAATAAATATTGAGATATTTGGGTGATTACGAATAAATATAAAGATATTTATGCATAATTATAAATAAATATGGAGACATTTGGGTGATTATTAATAAATATACAGCTGTCCAGTAATTATTTTTGTATTGTATTTTAACCCCTTCCAGTCGCAGCCACTTTTGGACTAAAGGACAGATCACGATTTTTAAAATCTGACGTGTCAAATTATGTGGTAATAAATTTGGAATGCTTTCCCCTAGCCAAGCGATTCTGAGATTGTTTTCTCATGACAAATTGTACTTTATGTCAGGGGTAAAATTTTGTCGATAAATTCATTGGTTATTTGTGAAAAACACCAAAATTTCGAGGAAAAATTGCAAAAATTTGCATTTTTCTAAATTTGAATGTATCTGCTTGTAAGACAGATAGTAATACCACACAAAATAGTTACTAGTTCACATATCCCATATGTCTACTTTATGTTGGCATCATTTTTTGAACATCATTTTATTTTTCTAGGACGTTACAAGGGTTATATTTTATTAGTAATTTCTCAAATTTTCAAGAAAAATATCAAAAGCCTATTTTTATAGGGTTCAGTACTGAAGTGGCTTTGAGGGACCTATATTTTGGGAAACCCCCATAAATCACCCCATTTTAAAAACGGCATCCTTCAATGTACTCAAAACAGCATTTAGAAAGTTTCTTAACCCTTTAGGTGTTTTACAGGAATTGAAGCAAATTGGAGGTAAAACAGTTTTTGCAGAAATTAAAATCTAATCAATTTTTTCTGTAACACGGAAGGTTTTACCAGCGAAACGCAACTCAATATTTATTGCCCAGATTCTTCAGTTTTTCAAAATATCCTACATGTGGCCTTAGTGGGCTACTGGACTGAAACACATGCCTCAGGAGCAAAGGAGTACCTAGTGTATTTCAGGGCCTTCTTTTTATTAGATTATATTTTAGGCACCATGTCAGGTTAGAAGAGGTCTTGTAGTGCCAAACACCTCAAAAAATACCCCATTTTGGAAACTACACCCCTCAAGGAATTGATCTAGGGATGTAGTGACAGGTTTTCCATAGATTTTATTAGAATTGGGCATTGAAAATGAAAAATGTGTTTTTCTTCCACTAAGACGTAGCGTTAGCTCAAAATGTTTCATTTTCCCATCAAATAAAGGAGAAAAAGCACCCTAAAATTTGTAAAGCAACTTCTTCAAACTAGGGAAATACCCCATATGTGGTAATACACTACTGTATGAATACATAGCAGGGCTCAGAAGGGAAGGTGCGCCATTTGGCTTTTGGAGCGCAGATTTTGTAACTGTCTTTCTTCATCTGACAGTTAGCCTATTAGTTCCTGCCTTTGCCATAGCAACCATCGGCGATCTCTTGCGGGGGGGTCTGGTGGTGTACTGCCACATTTGAGGGGTCAACAGACGGCAATCGGCGGTAACAGCCATCGCCGCCGTTGCAGCAGGATTTCAGCTGTATATTACAGCTGACACCCGCTGAAGATGAAGCGAGCACAGCTCTTGTGCCTGCTTTATCTACAGGGCGTGACTGTATGCCCTATTGCGGGAATGTTAATCAGGATGTACAGTCACGCCCATTTGCAGGAAGGGGTTAGTGATGGATTTTTCTTAACATTTTCTTTATGTATTTTTTTCTGTTCAGAAGAGACAACTTGAGCTCCAGTTAAACTGTGAAGTATTATGTAGTGGCTCAGTTAGAGTATATTCACACGGCTTAAACTCTGTAAACGCCCCGAAAAATGGCTGAAAATACGGAAGCTGAATGCCTCCAAATATCTGCCCATTGATTTCAATGAGAGTAACGGCGTTTCTTCCGACGGGGCGTTTTTACGCGCCCGCTTGAAAAAACGCTGTGTAAAAAAACGCTCCGTAAAAACAAGTGCATGTCACCTCTTGAGACGTTTTTGGAGCCGTTTTTCATTTGGTCAATAGAAAAACAGCTCCAAAAACGGCTGTAAAAAACACATCCAAAAATGCTTAACTCCTTCCCGCTGTGCCACTTTTGACCTTCCTGACAGAGCCTCATTTTTCAAATCTGACATGTTTCACTTTATGTGGTAATAACGCCGGAATGCTTTTACCTATCCAAGCGATTCTGAGAGTGTTTTCTCGTGACACATTGGACTTTATGTCACTGGCAAACTTTTCCGGATACATTCAGTATTTAATTGTCAAAACACCAAAATTTTGCGAAAAATTGCAAAAACTTGCATTTTTCTCAATTTAAATGTATCTGCTTGTAAGACAGGCAGTTATACCACACAAAGATGTTGCAAATTAACATCCCCATATGTCTACTTTAGTTTGGTATCGTTTTTTGAACATCCTTTTATTTTTCTAGGACGTTACAAGGCTTAGAACTTTAGCAGCAATTTCGTACATTTTCAAGAAAATTTCAAAATGCTATTTTTACAGGGGCCAGTTCAGTTGTGAAGTGGCTTTGAGGTCCTTAGGTATTAGAAACCCCCAATAAGTCACCCCATTTTAAAAACGGCACCCATCAAAGTATTCAAAACAGCATTTAGAAAGTTTCTTAACCCTTTAGACATTTCGCAGGAATTAAGGCAAACTAGAGGTGAAATTTACGAAGTTCATTATATTTTCCAGAAATTCATTTTGAATCCATTTTTTTTGTACCACAGAAGGTTTTACCTGAGAAATGCAATTCAATATTTATTGCCCAGGTTCTGCAGTTTTAGGAAATATCCCACATGTGGCTCTAGTGTGCTACTGGACTGAAGCACTGGCCTCCGAAGCAAAAAGTAGCACCTAGTGGATTCTGGGCCTACTTTTTATTAGAATATATTTTAGGCACCATGTCAGTTTGAAGAGGTCTTGTGGAACTAAAACAGTGGAAACCCCCCAAAAGTGACCCCATTTGGGAAACTACATCCCTCGAGGAATTTATTTAGGGGTGTAGCAAGCATTTTGACCCACCAGTTTTATTGCAAAGATTTTTGGAACTAGGCCATGAAAATGAAAATCTAAATTTTTATAAATAAAATGTAGGTTTAGCTAATTTTTTTTCATTTCCAAAAGAACTAAGGTAGAAAAAGCACCACAACATTTTTAGAGCAATTTCTCCCGAGTAAAACAATACCCCACATGTGGTAATAAACAGTTGTTTGGACACACGGCAGGGCTGAGAAGGGAAAGAGCGCCATTTGGCTCTTGGAGCTCAAATTTAGCAGGAATGGTTTGCAGAGGCCATGTCGCATTTGCAAAGCCCCTGAGGGGACAAGACAGTGGAAACCCCCAACAAGTGACCCCATTTTGGAAACTATACCCCGTGAGGAAATTATCTAGGGGTATAGTTAGCATTTTGACTGCACAGGTGTTTCATAGAGTTTATTTGAATTGGGCAGTGAAAATATAAAATTTATTTTTTTCCAATAAGACGTAGCTTTAGCGCAAAATTTTTCATTTTCTCAAAAAATAAAGGAGAAAAAGAAACCCAACATTTGTAAAGCAATTTCTCTTGTGTACGGAAATACCCCATATGTGGTCATAAACTAATTTTTGGGCAAACGGCAGGGCTCAGAAGGGAAGGAGCGCCATTTGGCTTTCGAAGTACAGATTTTGCTGGATTGGTTTCTGGTCGCTATGTAAGCATTTGCCACATCCTGTGGGACCAAAACAGTGGAAACCCCCCAGAAGTGACCCTATTTTGGAAACGACACCCCTCAAGGTATTCACTGATCGCTGCATCTGAGGGGTTAATGGCAGGGATCGGAGCTAGCTCCGGTTCCTGCCATTACAGGTGGATGTTAGCTCTAACATACAGCTGATATCCACCGCTGATGACACCGGCTCATATCCTGAGCCGACACCATCTTGCCGGCAGCTATGAAAGCCTGGCAGGGCGGGGAATGAAAGTTTTCCGTGCTAGGCACACCGGGAGGCCACTATTAGGCCTCCAGTTGCCACTGCAGCCTCCGACACCCCGGCAATTTCATTGCTGGGGTGTCGATGAGCTCCAAACTCCTTAAATGCAGCGATCGCTTTTGACGACTGCATTTAAGGGGTTAATGGCGGGGATCACAGCTAACTTCGGTCCCCGCCATTACAGCGGTATGTCAGTTGTAAGATACAGCTGACATCCGGGGATGATGGCACCGACTCAGCTTCTGAGTCGGAGCCATGCATTTGTCGTAAGTATACAACATTTTGCGGGAAGCACTGGCTTTCCATGACGTACACTTGCAACGAATGTCGGGAAGGGGTTTACGGTAGAAAAAGTTCTGAAATGATTCATCTTGGTCTTATTTTTTGACATGACAAAAACCTGGCATTTTGACAGGGGTGTGCAGACTCTTTGTATCCACTGTAGGTCTGGGTTTCAGATCTGGGACCAGCATCTTTCAGACATTTATGGCCTATACTGTGGAAATGCCATCAATGTCTAAGAGAGAAATAGCCCTCTAACACATTTATTAAACATTACACAGCCCCACACACAGTTACTGACACACAGACATATTTACATACATAGTGTCACTTTCTCTCTTTCTCACACACACACACACACGCACATACACACACACAATGGCGGATCATCATTGGGCGTTTTTGGCAGCCGCCCTGGGTCTGAGGCTCCCAGGGGGCCCATGGCCGCCCCAAGTACAATGCGTTTTTGCCAGGATTTTGCCGCGAATCGCGGGAAAAACCGTGACAAAACGGCATTGTGTATGTCCTGTAAATGACCTGCAGACATAAAGGTCACATGACTTTATGTCTGCAGTTCTTGTTACTGATTAGAGACCTGCTGGTCACATGACCACAGGTCCTACAACAGTAGCAAGAGAGAAGACCGAGAGGTGAGCTGCTAGGTAAGTATAAGGGGATCATGGATTTGTTTAAGGGGTCTGGGGTCTGTGTTTAGGGGGTCTGTATTTAGGGGGTCTGCATTTAGGTGGTCTGGTCTGGGATCTGTATTTATGTGGTCTGGTCTGGGGTCTGTATTTAGGTGGTCTGGTCTGTGGTTTGTATTAGTTTAAGGGGTCTGTATTTAGTGGGTCTGTATTAGTTTAAGGGGTCTAGTGGTTTGTATTTAGGGGTATGTATTTAGGGGGTCTGTATTAGTTTAGTGGGTCTGGTCTGGGGTCTGTATTTAGGAGGTCTGGGGTCTGTATTAGTTTACGGGGTCTGTATTTAGGGGGTCTGTATTAGTTTAAGGGGTCTGGGGTCTGTATTTACGGGGTCTGGTCTGGGGTCTGTTAGTTTAAGGGGTCTGTAATTGGAGGGTCTGGGGTCCTATATTAGTTTACAGGGCCTGGGTTATGTATGTGGTCTGGGGTCTGTATTTAGGGGTCTGGTCTGGGGTCTGTGTTTAGAAGGTCTGGGGTCCGTATATTTAGGGAGTCTGGTCTGGGGTCTGTATTTAGGGGTCTGGTCTGGGGGTCTGTATATTTAGGGGGTCTGGTCTGGGGTCTGCATTTAAGGGTCGGTCTGTATTTAGGAGGTCTGGGGTCTGTAAAATTAGGGGGTATGGTTTTTGGTCTGTATATTTAGGAGGTCTGGTATGGGCTCTGTATTAGTTTATGGGGGTCAGTATTTAGCGGGTCTGGGTTCTGTATTAGTTTAGAGAGACAGGTATGGGGTCTGTATTAGTTTATGGGTTCTGTATTTAGGGGTCTGGTCTGGGGTCTGTATTCGTTTATAGGGTCTGTATTTAGGGGTCTGGTCTGGGGTCTGTATTAGCCAATTTGGTCTGTATTTAGGGGGCCTAGTCTGGGGTCTGTTTTAGTTCAGGGGTCTATATTTAAGTGTCTGGTCCGAGGTCTGTATTTAGAGTGCTTGTTCTGGGGTCGGCATTTGTTTAGGGTGCTTGTTCTGGGGTCTTCATTTGCTTTGGGTGGGTCTGGTCTGGGGACGGCAATAGTTTAAAAGGTCTGGGGTCTGTTTGTATTCTAATTTATTAGTCTGAGTAATAGGGGTTGTCCGGGCACATCGATAGGTCATCAGTAGGAAAAACCAATGGCGGATTATCATAAGGCATTTTGGGCGGCCGCCCTGGGCCCGAGGCTCCCGGGGGGCCCATGGCTGCCCAAAGTACAATGTAGTTTTGTCGCATTATTGCTGCGACTTTACCGTTAATCGAAGCAAAAACCGTGACGAAACGGCATTGTATATGTCCTGCAAATGGACCTTTAGACATAAGGTCACATGTCCTCATCTCTGAAGTTCTTACTACTGTTTAGAGACTTGCTGGTCATATGACCGCAGGTCCATGAGCAGCAGCAAAACTCCACAGAGAAGACTGAGGTGAGCTGCTATGTACGTATAAGGGGATGGATTTCTTTAACCCCTTCCCGACATCCGCCTTATATATATACGCCGCACGCCGGGTGGGGGAATATGGTGCGAGCTCACGGGCTGAGACCGCTTCCGGGTAATGAGCGGGATCCCGTTCGAGCGCGATCCCGCTTGTTTAACCCGTTAAATGCCGCATTCAATAGCGAACGCGGCATTTAAATTACTAAAAACTGGGGGGCGACCCCCTGTAACGTCCCAATGGCCCCATCGTGGCGAGATCGGGGGGAGCCGTTGGTTGGCACGGCTGCCTGGGGGCCAGACGATGTCCCCCAGGTCTGCCATCTTTGTACTCCTATGAAGCCCTGCCTCCAGAGGGGCTTCATAGGAGACTGTCAGAATCGCAATATACTGCAATACATTAGTATAAACAAGTAGAAAACAATAAATTAAAGTTATTTTTAACAAATAAAGAAAATAAAAAAATTAAAAGCTCAAGCCCATTTTCCCATTTTCCCTCAAGCACAATATAAAAAACATAAAAAGCTAACATAACTGGTATTGACACGTCCATAACAGTCTGAACTATTACAATATACCATTATTTAGTCCACACGGTGAATGCCGTAAAAAATAAAAAAATCAGAACTTCTGTTGTTTGGTCACATCTCGCACAAAAAATTAAATAAAAAGTGATCAAAAAGTCTCACGTACCACAAAAGTGTACCAATATAAACTGCAGCTCACCCCGCAAAATATAAGCCCTCACATGGCTAAATCAACAGAAAAATAAAAACGTTATGGCTCTCAGAATGTGGCGACAAAACTCAAATTTTATTTTTAACAATCAGTTTTTTCCTTGTAAAAGTAGTAAAACATAAAGAAAACTATATAAATTTGGTATCGCTGTAATCGTATTGACCCGCAGAATAAAGTTAACATGCCATTTTTATCGTTCGATGATCGCTGTAAAAAAAAAGAATACCCAAAATGTTGAGGAATCACTGTTTTTTTCCTATTCCACCCCACATATATATTTTTTCTTGTTTCCCACTACATTATATGGTGCAAAAAATGGTGCTTTGAAAATTATGCCCTCATACAGCAATATTGATGGAAAAATAAAACAGTTATGGCTTTTGGAAGGTGGGGAGGAAAAAACAAAAGTGAAAATCCGAAAAATGGCTGCGGAGGAAAGAGGTTAAGGGGTCTGTATTTAGAGGGTCTGGTGTGGGGACTGTGTTTAGGGGGTCTGGTTTGGGGACTGTATTTAGGGGGTCTGGTTTGGGGACTGTATTTAGTGGGTCTGGTCTGTATATAGGAAGTTTGGTGTCTGTATTAGTTTAAGGGGGTCTGTATTTAGGGTGTCTGAGTTCTGTATCAGTTTAAGGGGTTTAGGGTCTGTATATTTAGGGGTCTGTATTAGTTTGAGGTCTGGGGTCTGTATTTAGGGGGTCTGGTCTATGGTCTGTATTAGATTAGGGGGTCTGGTCTGGGGTCTGTATTACTTAAGGAAGTCAGGTCTGCGGTCATTATTAGTGTAGGGGGTCAGGTCTGGGGTCTGTGTTTAGGGGGTCTGTATTTAGGGGTCTGTATTAGTTTATGGGGTCTGTATTTAGGGGGCCTGTTCTAGGGTCTGTATTAGTTTAGGGGTCTGTATTTAGGGGTCTGTATGTAGGGGTCTGGTCTGGGGTCTGTATTAGATTAGGGGGTCTGATCTGGGGTCTGTATTACTTAAGGGAGTCTGGTCTGGGGTCATTATTAGTGTAGGGGGTCAGGTCTGGGGTCTGTATTTAGGGGGTTTGTATTTAGGTGTCTGGGGTCTGTCTTAGTTTATGGGGTCTGTATTTAGGGGGCCTGGTCTAGGGTCTGTATTAGTTTATGGGTCTTTATTTAGGGGTCTGTATTAGTTTAGGGGTCTGGTCTGGGATCTGTATTTAGAGGTCCTGTCTGAGGTCTGTATTTATTTAGGGTGCTTGTTCTGGGGTCTGTATTTGTTTAGGGGGGTCTGGTCTGGGGACAGCAATAGTTTAGAAGGTCTGGGTCTGTATGTATTCTATGATCTAGTCTGGGGTCCAAATGTATTAGTCTGAGTAAAAGGGGTTGTCCGGGCATATCGATAGGTCATCAGTATAAAAAACGAACTGTGCCCGGACAACCCCTTTAATGTATGGTCCTGGGCCTTGGTGTCTAAATTTGTATTTTTCTATAGAGGCTGGAAATGGCTGCAGAAGCGAGGAGCAAAGATGTCTCATCAGGAAAAGTCGCCATAACGGTCTGAGTCAGACGGAGAAGAAAAGAAAACGACTCCCATCAGAGAAGACATCACCTGTGAGTCACTGGATCTATAGGGGATCTGTCCCCTCTCCTGACATGTCTGTTGGAGGAAATCCTTGTATTTTACATATCTTTGTGTACCCAGGACTAATAGACAAATTTGTGTTACCATTCCAATTATCAAGTGGAAGTGTGATACTGTCAGCGATGGTTGGAGACTGTCAGTATGTAGGGACACAACCCTTTGACAAGGGGAATCGTAACACCCATTTGTCAATGCTCGCACAAAAAGTTGGTGTTCACTTTAGACACGGCAGAGTGGCGGTGGGGAAGGGGGGGCCCAAGTTTGGGGAACAGCCCAGGGCCTATGGTCTACTTAATCCGCCACTGGGAAAAACCGGCCTGTGCCCGGACAACCCCTTTAATGTATGGGCCTCGGCCATGGTGTCTGAATTTTTGTGTTTGTATAGAGGCTGGAAATGGCTGCAGAAGCGAGGAGCAAAGATGTCTCATCCGGAGAAGTCGCCATACTTGTCTGTGTCAGATGGAGAAGAAAAGAGAATGCTTGCACAAAAAGGTGGTGTTCACTATAGACACGGCAGAGCGGCGGTGGGGAATGGGGGGCCCAAGTTTGTTGAATAGCCCAGGGCCTATAGTCTACTTAATCTGCCTCTGCACACACACACACACACACACACACACACACGATCGCACAAGTTAGTCACATAGACATATATAATGAACATTACACAGCTCCACACACAGTTACTGACACACAGACACATTTATATACATAGTGTCACTTTCTCTCTCTCTCACACACACACCCACGATCGCACGAGTTAGTCACATAGACATATATAATTAACACAATTGCACCCCCCACAGACAGTCACTTTCCATGATTAGACACTGAATCACTGTACATAGTTACACACAATCTCAAAACTCACACACAAGATCACAAATCCACAGACACAATCACTGTAGGTAGTCACATGCAGTCACTAAGTAGGCACCTACACCTGCACTACATACATTGTATAGCGTTTACCTCCCTTAGTATGCCCAGAGGAAGGGCAGTACAGCGGCCATGGTTTCTCTGCAGGTTTCCTCCACTGGGGGGTTTTCCTGCCCTGAGTGTTGCTGTACCCTCTTCGTGAGTGATGGGAGGTAAATAACAATCACAACACATACACATACATATAATAAACTCCACATCATTACACATTCCTTACTGTGTCTGAGTCATTCTTTTATATCTGTGTGTGAATGTAAAACGTCATTTCTAGGGGTTGTGTGCAAATACTCTTCAATGACATAGCTAGGATATGCTATCAATATGTGACTGGTGCTGGTCTGGTCGCTGGGACCCCCACTAATCATGAGAATGAAGGGGCTGCTGAGCTTGGTGGACCACCGCGGCCCTTTGGCTTTTACCAGACACAGTAACACCTTGGTCTATGTGCTGTGTCTGTAGCCCCATTCACTTGAACAGATGAAGATGTTGATAAATTGATGGTAAAATCCAGTGGCTGGACCATATATTGATATCACATCCTAGTGAAAGGCCTTTAGTTAGTATACTGTATGTACAGAACTCATTTATAAACTAGGGTAAATGTGTATTTTTTCTTTTTTATTCACATATTCCTTTTAAGAGTGGTGTAACCAGTTATAAACGTCCGGGCGGTTCAGCAACCTTGACAGTACATGCTCGGCGCGCGGAAAATAAAATTTTAATGTAATAAAAAAATAAAAATAATATGTTCGTACTTACTTTCCTCCTGTCCGGCCTCCAGCGATGACGTTTCATCCCTTTCGCCGCTGCAGCCAATCACAGGCTGTAGTGGCGGTCACGCACGTCAGGATGATGCTTCATCCCACGTGACCGCCTCTGCAGCCAATCACAGGCTGCAGCGACGACATGGATGAAACGGAGGAAAGTAAGTATGAACGTATTATTATTTTTTTTTGGCATGTATGTATGTTGTCATGTATGTATGTATATATGTGCATGTATGTTTGCATGTATGTTGGCATGTATGTATATATGTGTAACCAGCCCGATACAACACAGCAGCAGCAGCCTAGCATTACAAGGGTGGGAAGGTCCACTGTTTTTGGCCCTTCCCAGCCTCATAATACCAGCCTACGGCCGCCCCAGTACCCGACCATCACAACAGATGGTCGGGTACTGGATCGTACCAAGCTCTTCCCGGCACCCCTGGTGGTGGTGGGTACCGGGGTAATAATGGGTGGTTAGTGCTAGCCTCTGCACCGGCTAACACTAAGTACCGCCTTAATAATGGACGCTGTCAATCAGACAACTGCCATTATCTAGGCACTAATAAAGTTTAAAAAAAAACCACAAAGACAATTCTTTTTTATTGAAATAAGAAATCCCCAACAAAACCCTCGTTAACCATTTTATTAAAATTTGAAAAAACGTAGATCTACGCAGTAGTCCAACTAATCGAAGATGTAGTCCAATTGGTACATCAAAATCTGCAACAACATAAAAAAACAGTTATCAATGTGAACAATACCAATACTTCTACTCACCTACACACATATATACACGCACACACAAACAACCATACACAAACACACACATATACACAAACACACATATACACAAATACACACATATAAACAAACACACCCATATATACACAAACACACACACATAAACACACACCCATATAAAGACATATACACAAACACACACATATACAAAAACACACACACACAAACATCTACACACAAACATATACACAAATACACCCATATATACACACACATATACACAAACACATATACACAAACACACCCATATATACACAAACACACACATAAACACACACCCATATACACAAACACACACATATAAACAAACACACCCATATATACACAAACACACACACATAAACACACACCCATATAAAGACATATACACAAACACACACATATACAAAAACACACACACACAAACATCTACACACAAACATATACACATACACCCATATATACACACACATATACACAAACATATACACAAACACATATACACAAACACACCCATATATACACAAACACACATAAACACACATATAAAAACAAAAACAGACAAAGACGCATACCCAAACACACACACTGTTTCTTTTAAATGCTGCTGGGGAACCCGCTCGATCCACTATATAAGGCTGCGCTATAGTGCAGCATTTAAAAGAAACAGGATCCTGACCTGTCCATAAAGTTTAAGGCAGCACAGAGTATTTCAGGAGATGAGCGTGCAGATTCAGTGCTGCTGTGAACTCTGCTCTTACCATTACGTAGCTCTCAGTCTGTTACCTCTCCTCCACTCCTGTCCTCAAGAACACCTTCACATGATTGGCAAGTCACCACGTAATGGTAAGAGCAGAGTTCACAGCAGCACAGAGTATTTCAGGAGATGAGCGTGCGGCTCTTGTGCGGGGTGGTGACTTGCCAATCATGTGAAGGTGTTATTGAGGACAGGAGTGGAGGAGAGGTAACAGACTGAGCTACGTAATGGTAAGAGCAGAGTTCACAACAGCACAGAATCTGCACGCTCCTCCCCTGAAATATTCTGTACTGCTGTGAACTCTGCTCTTACCATTATGTAGCTCTCAGTCTGTTACCTCTCCTCCACTCCTGTCCTCAAGAACACCTTCACATGATTGGCAAGTCACCACGTAATGGTAAGAGCAGAGTTCACAGCAGCACAGAGTATTTCAGGAGATGAGCATGCGGATCTTGTGCGGGGTGGTGACTTGCCAATCATGTGAAGGTGTTATTGAGGACAGGAGTGGAGGAGAGGTAACAGACTGAGCTACGTAATTGTAAGAGCAGAGTACACAGCAGCACAGAATCTGCACGCTCCTCTCCTGAAATATTCTGTGCTGCTGTGAACTCTGCTCTTACCATTACGTAGCTCTCAGTCTGTTACCTCTCCTCCACTCCTGTCCTCAAGAACACCTTCACATGATTGGCAAGTCACCACCGTGCACCAGAACCGCATGCTCATCTCCTGAAATACTCTGTGCTGCTGTGAACTCTGCTCTTACCGTTACGTGGTGACTTGCCAATCATGAAGGTGTTATTGAGGACAGTAGTGGAGGAGAGGTAACAGACTGAGAGCTACGTAATGGTAAGAGCAGAGTTCACAGCAGCATTGAATCTGCACGCTCATCTCCTGAAATACTCTGTGCTGCCTTAAACTCTGTGGACAGGTCAGGATCCTGTTTCTTTTAAATGCTGCACTGTAGCACAGCCTTATATAGTGGATCGAGCGGGTTCCCTAGCAGCATTTAAAAGAAACAGGATCCTGACCTGTCCACAGAGTTTAAGGCAGCACAGAGTATTTCAGGAGATGAGCACGGCCGGCCACAGGCAGCCGGTCGTTTTTCCAAGCCGTGCTCCCATTATGCACACGACCGTAAAAACACCCGTTATTGCGGGTCGTAATTACGACCCGCAATAACGGGCCCATAGACTTCTGTTACCCACAGGTACCTTCCCGTTTTCTCACGGGAAGGTGCCCGTGCCGTTAAAAAAATAGAACTTGTTCTATTTTTCTATTTTACGGGCCGTGCTGCTATAATTAGGGTATGTTCACACGACAGCGTCCGTAACGGCTGATATTACGGGGATGTTTCCGCCTTAAAACATCCCCGTAATTTCAGCCGTAACGGCATGTGCAGGTGCTTGAACGCCGCGTCCATTACGGACGTAATTGGCGCTGCTATTCATTGGAGTCAATGAATAACGGCTCCAATTACGGCAAAAGAAGTGACCGGTCACTTCTTTGACGCGGGCGTCTATATACGCGCCGTCATTTGACAGCGGCGCGTAAATATACGCCTCGTGTGAACAGACAAATGTCTGCCCATTGCTTTCAATGGGCAGATGTTTGTCAGCGCTATCGAGGCGCTATTTTCGGGCGTAATTCGGGGCAAAAACGCCCGAATTACGTCCGTAATTAGTGCATGTGAACACACCCTTAGGGTATGTTCACACGCACTAATTACGGACGTAATTAGGGCGTTTTTGCCCCGAATTACGTCCGAAAATAGCGCCTCGATAGCGCTGACAAACATCTGCCCATTGAAAGTGGGTGGTTTAAGGTGTGGCTGTATTTTTCTACCACAGATTTTGTTAATATAATTATGGATTTGTTCAGACCCTTTACGAGGACATGACAATTAGGTCAATAAAGTCAGTGTAATATTGATGGTAAGTGCAGATATGAGACGATGTGATATAAGCATAGAGTAGCCAGTCATGCATTAATTTACACTCAGTATTAGGCCTTATTTACACAAGCGTGTTAAACGTCAGTGTGACGGCCATTGAAACAACGGCCGTCCCACGGACCCTTGTAGTTCAATGTGGCCGTTCACACAGCCGTTGTTTCAACGGACAGTGAAAAAGGTCCGTGAGAAAATAGGACATGACTCTCATCTATGGGGATGCGAGACATCGCGTCCCGCAGCGCAGAACACGGATGCACCTCGGACGTGAAAAACTGCCATTTTTAAACTCCAAGATGCGCCATGCTCGTGTAAATAAGGCCTAAACTGTCCTTCCAAGTTTCTCCAGCCTCTGTCCTTCCATTATGTTTATCCCCATCTCTGTGAGGTCAGTATGTGACTGGTGGATGAACAGTCAGAGATATATGTAACTGAGGGACAAAGCCTGCCCGCGAGTCTGACGGCAGATTAAACTTAGAGTTTGAATGCAAATCTGGAATGAAAAGAGAAGTTGAGGAAAGGGGAAGGGACAAGGAATAGGGAATGGAGTAGGGGGATAACCACTTGTTAAACAGGCACTCGGCTCAGCGTGATGAAAAAGTATGAAAAGTTTATTACTAATTATAGATTAAAATAACATGACACAAGTCACACATTTGGTGATCCAGTATCTAACAAAATCAAACAACACAAAAAGACAATACAATTAACAAACATGGACGTCACAGGCCTGGCTGGGTCAATGGAAATAAGCTCACATGGAATAATTACCCAATAAATTATAGAAAGAGTAAAGAACCATAAATGGTATTACGTGGCATCTAATTGATACCCAGAATTTGAGCAAATCGTGGATCCTAAGTATAGTAAGCTAAAATGGCTTTCTACAATAATAGTGGAATGAAAGTGCATAGCCCACATACACTCAACTACATGGGTATATGCAGGGCCGTCCTTAGGCTATATGGCGCCCCGTGCGAAATGATGTTTCGGCGCCCCACCCCATCATTAAAAATAAATGCCCCATAAAATAAATGATAATGCCCCTTTAGTGCCCCCATACAGTATAATAATAATATTTAATAATATATTATAACCCCTTCAAGGACACAGTATTTTGTTCTCTAATTGTGCCCACAATATTATGCCCCCCTGTAGTACCCCTACACAGTATAATGTCCGCTTCGTAGCCCCCACACTGTATAGTGCCCCCTGTAGATTTTGCCATAGAGACTCCCTATAGACAATGCCATAAACCCCCACCTCCTCCTTGTAGATCGTGCCATACAGCCCCCCCACATCCCCCTTGTAGACAGTGCCCCCAAACAAAAACAAAAATTGTACTCACCTAGGCCCCATTCCCACGACGAACTGAGCTGCTCCACGACGGGATCCTTGAGTCAGCTGGCGTGATCCTGTAGCCTAGTACAGAGTTTCCCAACCTTTTCGGACTCGAGGCAGCACTGTAAAAATACAATTTCCTCAGGGCACCCCCTACCAAAATTTTTTTCAAGAAAGACAGAAAACGCCTAAAAAAAGAAGCAATACACTCGTAGGGTATATTTACACACGTTTTTTTGTAAGGCAAAAAAAATCTGCCTCAAAATTCCTTCAGGAATTGACAGCGATGTTTGACCTTTTTTTTTGTGTTTTTTCTTAAGCTGTTAATGCAAAAGATGCAGGGAAAAAAAGACCCAAACGGGCGCCGCAGGTATTTTCTGCCTCCTATTAATTTCAATTGCAGGTCAGAGGCAGAAACCACTTGAAGACCATCAGTCCCCCACTCACAGTAAAATGACCATCAGCCCACCACTCACAATAAAATGACCATCAGCCCGCCACGCAAAGTAAAATGACCATCAGCCCCCCACTCACAGTAAAATTATCATCACCCCACCCACTCACAGTAAAATGACCATCAGCCCCCCACTCACAGTAAAATGATCATCCCACCACTAATAGTAAAATGACCATCAGCCAACCACTCACAGATTCTCCCTGTAGGTAGCGCCACACAGCCCCTTGTAGGTAGCGCCATACAGCCCCCTTGTAGGTTGTGCCACACAGCCCCCTTCTAGGTAGCACCACACAGCCCCCTTGTAGATAGCACCACACAGCCCCCTTGTAGATAGCGCCACACAGTCCCCTTGTAGGTGGCACCACACAGCCTCCTTGTAGATAGCGCCACACAGCCCCCTTGTAGGTAGTGCCACACAGCCCCCTTGTAGATTGCACCACACAGCCCCTTGTAGATAGCGCCACACAGCCCCCTTGTAGATAGCACCACACAGCCCCTTTCTACATAGCGCCACACAGCCTCCTTGTAGGTAGCGCCACACAGCCCCCTTGTAGGTAGCGCCACACAGCCCCCTTGTTGGTAGTGCCATACAGCCCACAGCTCCTTTGTAGGTAGTGGCACACAGCCCCCTTGTGGGGTAGTGCCACACAGCCCACAGCCCCCTTGTAGACAGCAACCCCCCCTTACTGTAGATAGCGCCACTGTAGGTCCCTGAAGGAGCAGAATCCCTGTGTGGCCGGGGATTCCGCTCCTGGAGCGCTCCTTGATGTCTCTGTCCATATATGGACAGTGACATCAGGGGAAACTCCTGAAGCGGAATCCCCGTACACAGCGTTGCTGACGCTGTGACTAGGGATTCCACTCCAGGAGAAGCTCCTGTCGTCTGCGTCCATTTATGGACAGTGACGTTATTGGCTTCTCTTGGAGTGGAATTCCAGCTCACAGCATCTGCAATGCTGTGGATGGGGATTCTGCTTCAGGAGTTTCCCCTGATGTCACTGTCCATATATGGACAGAGACATCAAGGACCACTCCAGGAACGGAACCCCCGGCCACACGCGGATCCCGCTCCTTCAGGGAGCTACAGTGGCGCTAATAGATAGCAGAGCAATGAGATAACTCCCTGCACTGCTATAGTGCCGTCGCAAACGCTGTAGCAGCCACATCATCACTGCTACAGTGGTAGCAATGGCCAATGAGTGAAGAAGTGCCGGGGCGGAAATGCGACTGCTGAGTCATTGGGCCCGGGCGCTTCTAAAAGAAGCAGGGGAAGGGAGCCAGAGCAGCGGCCCCTTCCACCTGCTGGAGTGATGCGCCCTGTGCAAAAGCACAGGTCGCACACCCCTAATGCCGGCCCTGGGTATATGAGATGTAACGAGTGAGCATATATGGTAAATAAATTACCTAGTAAAACATCAGTACAGCAGTTAAGCTAATGTATTAATTAACCATGTCGGGTACATGCAGCTGCAATCAAATAAAGGCACATGGAAATAAAGTGTAGGTTCTCAAAAATAATAGTATACTTATTGCCGTTTAGCTTAATTTCTGTGGTATAGTTCAGAAAGATGGATAAGTCTCCAGATACTTCCACTTTAAGCTGCAAGTTGGAAACATATTTTTCAGCAGTCAATGTGGAAGCCTGCGATCCGAGATGAACGGAGTAGCGTTAGCTATGTTTAGCGATTAGGTGCCGGGAGAAATTTTCTTTAGCAATTAAATCTTTTACTACATTCAAAGCAGTCCAAAATACTTCTATAGGCTTCTCTAAGGCCCTCCAGCAATGAACGGATTATATACAACAACAGCTCAACAATGCCCTTCTCCTCATTGAGGACCAAGAGAATAGAAGCTGCCGTAAAAATGTGTGACTAAAGGGGATTCCTGAGTCTTTCGCTCCTGACTCCCTAAAGGAAGTAACCCAGGATATTTTTGCTAATATCTTGGGTGATGAGAGAGCTTCCCGGGTTGTCATACAACGTGTCCATGGTGCCTTGCGTCCGAAAGCCGAAACCAGACGAAGCTCCAAGAGTTGTATTTTGTGGCCTTCTCAGCTATATTGGTACGGCCGATGTATTGGCCACAGCATGGGACATACCGTCTGTTACATATGATGGCTCCACCTTTAGGCTGTTCCAGGATTTAGTGGCATCTACCCTGACTAAATGCAGAAAGCGCAAACCTATCCTGGAACTATTGAAAGCAAAAAATATCCCATATCGCTGGCTATATCCCTAAAAGCTATAACCCTAAAAGATGGCAATCATATCATTATACAGGCCCTAAAGACCTGTCTAGAGCCTGGGACTTACTTTAACTAGACATATATGTAACTGAATTATGAATGTGTGAGGGGTCCATATAGAAGGAGATAGTGTCATTTCACTACATAATGTGGTTTATTTCTGTCTTGAGCTTTATATTAAAAGGCTGCAAAACATGTAACAATAAAATATGTCTTCCTTGTTGTGACAAGTGTGGTATTGTCAGTGTGTGGTTATTAGTGTCATTCTCATGGATAAAGAGACCTGGGCTGACAAGTACTAGGGCTCTGCTACATGATAACACTTCTACTAAGAAATGCTGGCCTTTGTCCCTTCCAAATTACCAAAGATATTGTAAACTTGTAATAAATAATGAAAATAAATATATATTACATATATTTGTGCCTTTTTCACAATAAAATAATACTAAAAAGAACAAGAAACAATTTAAATAAAAGTCCAGCATGCCACTATATAAAGTATTAAGACATTCAGAAATCTTATTAATACTACAATAAAGAGTATGCAGGAGCACCACTAGAGGAACAACACTTTACACACAATTGGAAGTACATTGAATACTAAATCCAGACTAAATATAATCATGACTAACACAATATCAAAAAGTATAAATATGTCACCATGGTCAGTAATGACTCCCAAAATGATCCTAATACCAATATAAAAAGATAAATAATAATGTATTAAGGGTAAATATGAGGCTACCCTATCAATAAAGCCCCATTTGTATTCTCCTTCAGTGTAGTAGATTCATTATATAGACACATGAATGAACAACTTTTATTTTGCAATATAAAGTTAAAAACACAAAAATTACGCAGGTTATCATTATACAAACCAGAAGTATAAATACATATTTCCATATTTTATCCCCTACGAATTTATATAGTATTACCAGCCTAGTTATAAATAGTTGACATATATAAGGCCTATCTGACTTCAGAGGCCTCAAGGGCTCCTGGACTCCCAGGAGATATATGGCAGGATGAAATGGTAGATCTTGCTTATATATGGCTTCTAAGACCTCTCTGATCTTTCCTTAATATCTATGGAGTTTCAGACATTTTTTATCAGGTGTACAAGATTCACACCTTTTAAATTATTTTGTGCTATAAAATAGTTTCGTGAATTAATTGTAGTTACACCAAATCTCTGTTTATTTACCGTAAAGTCATTGTAACGTCCATGGCCGCAAACTGTCAGGTTTACTCACCCACTGATGGCCGCAGCCATGGTCCTGTGAGCACCGGCCCGCATCTCTTCCTCAGGAGACGCCAGCGCTCACTTCCGCTTCGCTCTGCTGTGTCCCGTAGGGTGTGCACGCACGCTTGTGCCCAGTCTTAAAGGGCCAGCGCGCGCACCTGAATCCGTTAATGAATTAACCCATGATCCTGGACTATAAGAAGGGCTCTGCCCCTTTCTGCCTTGCCTGAGCTTTGTTGTTGTTACCTATGTTCGTCTATGCAAATTGTCCCTTAAGTGTCTTCCTGTTCCCAGTGTTCCCGTTCCTGCTTCCTGTAATCTGTATCCCGTGTTATCCTGGTCCAAGTGCTGTATAGTATTGGAGTCGTGCTGTGCTGAGTCTACGCCTGCTCCGCTACACCAAGCCTGGTGCCTGCCTGCTGCCAAAGTCCCGTCTGAGCCTGTCCAGCTACTGTCTGAAAGTTACCGCAGGTACACCAATTGAACTATAGACTTTGTCCTGTGTCCTGTTGGCCAGCTGCCATACTGTCATACCGTCCACGTACCCTACGTGACAGTCATAGACATGTTGTAATTGTCTATAACGGTACCATCCATTCTCAGGAATCTTAAATAATAATCTAAGCTCCTGAAACTGTCAGAGTTTAGCATTAACAAATATTTCTGAAATTTACGTGATATATGATTTCTGCCAGAAGGAGACATCAGGCAGTTTCATAAACTCCTCTAGCATGGGTTTGTTCTATAGTGATGTGTTTTCAATAGATGTGTGAATATCCTCCATCTCTCTAAGAGAAAATCAAATCCTTTGCATTAATTTATAAACACACATGTTCCTATCCACCAAGTGTAAAAAAAAACAACAGATTCCAGTAACTCATAAATATCTTCCATTTTTCATTACCCTCTATTGTTAGAAAGTATTTATTTACTATCCAATGTTCCCATTTTTAATATGTTGTAACTGTGAAGATATAAAATGCATATAAAAAATAGGTAGTGCAAATCCTCCCTCATCCATTGACCTGGACATTATTTCTCGTTTAACCCTAACCATCATCCCCTGCCATATAAGATCATTTATGATTGAATTAAAGGTTTTAAAGATTTTCTTAGGTAACCAAACTGGGCTGTTTGTGAGGAAATGGAGTATCTTAGGCAACAACACCCCCTTTACTAAAGCTATTCTAGATGCTCTCGATAGTGGCAGCCGATTCCACGACTTCACCTCTTTTTTTTTTAAAGCTATATTCAGATTTCTATAATCCTGTTGTTTTAGAAATATTTATGCCCAAATATTCGAGGATGGAAAGACATCTGGAGGCAAGTGAATCCAAACAAGTGTTGTTTCTCCTGCCATTCTAAAAATAGTGGCACAATGTCACGTATAGATTTGGCATTTATTAATGACCGAATGGTTCCTCTTATACGGAGAGAGTCTCTTACGAGCCACATGGAATCTCTGACCACTCACCATTACTGGTTGAGATTAATTAATCTAGCACTGGAGGGGCTTTCCTATTTCCATTGCGCAACTACTTATTTTTGGACAGTGTCGTTTCCACTGCCACTAGACTGCATTAAGTTGGAGCACTCCTCTGCAGAACCTAGGGCACACATTTTGGGTGATCTGGTAACTTACCTTGAGCTTGATTCAGGCTATGAACACCAGTGGCTGTGAGGATCCACAGAGGAGTGAGTCGGTTACATTAACCCCTTATCGACATCTGTCGTATATATAAGGCACACGTCAGATGGGGAAGTATGGAGTGGGCTCATGGGCTGAGCCCATTCCATAGAACGAGCGTGTCGGCTGTGTGTTACAGCCGACACTTCCGGGTAGTAAGCGGGATCCTGCTCGAGCGTGATTCTGCTTGTTTAACCCATTAAATGCCGCGGTCATAAGCGACCGCAGTATTTAAATGACTGAAAACAGGGGGCGCGACCCCCTATAATGTTCCAATGGCCCCCATGTGGTGCGATCGGGGTGGTGTGCCTTTGGTTGCCATGGCAGCCAGGGGGCCTGATGAAGGCACCCTGGTCCACTATCTTTGTACTCCTATAAAGTCATTATTGATCGCTGGTTCAAGTCCCATAGGGGGACAAATAAAAAACAGTAAAATAAGTTTATTTAATAAAAAAATATAATAAAAAGGTGAACGCCATAAAAACTGAAAAAATAAAAACATCATTGCTGTTTAGCGGTCACTTCATTTCCCACAAAATATTTAATAAAAAGTGATCAAAATGTCTCATGTACCCCAAAATTGTACCAATGGAAACTACAGCTCGTCTCGCAAAAAATAAGCCCTCATCGATGGAAAAACAAAAAGTTATGGCTCTCAGAATATGGCGACAAAACTCAAATTTTATTTTTAACAATCAGTTTTTTCCTTGTAAATGTATTAAAACATAAATAAACTATATAAATTTGGTATCGCTGCAATCGTATTGAAAAGCAAAACAAAGTTGAGGAATCATTGTTTTTTTCCTATTCCACCCCACAATTTTTTCTTCCAGTTTCCCATTACATTATAAATGGTGCCATGAAAATCTACAACCTGTCTCGCCAAAAATCAAACCTTCATATGGCAATATTTTTAGAAAAATAATAAAGTTACGGCTTTTGGAAGGTGGGGAGGAAAAAACTACAGTGAAAATCTGAAAAATTGCTGTGGCGGGAAGGGGTTAACATTAATATGAAGTTTGTTATTCTCTTTTGAGCTGTTATGGTGTTCAAGCAGATAATTGCAATGAGCTAAACGTGAGGCAATATATCTGCCTCTTCATTGCACTGACATTGTCTCCGTAGAACAGAATGCCTTGCCACCTGTTCAGACAACACACATACTCAGAGCCTTCATTCGATCCCCCTCCTAACACAAATCATAATGCACTTACTTTGTTCTCATGCTTTTTAGTAAGAAAGAGACAACAAAACATTAGGCTCTGTTAAAATCACTTTTGGCTGTACATTTCAGGTACGTTGCTGTGAACGTATTCTTCCCCTTTCCAGGGGCATAGCTAAGGGTGGGCAGGCAGGGCATGTGCACAACTAGGATGTATGGAAGGGGGGGGGGCGCCACAGAGCAACCGTATCAAAACAGCTGACCGCTGCTGACAGGCTCCCTGTACGTCAGTGACATAAGGTCAGGTGACTCAGGTCAGGTGACTGGACTGGTCCACTCCTGGGCCGGCAGTGTGGCACTAAGTACAAGGGGGAGGGGTTTGTGTGGCACTAAGTACAAGAGGGAGGGGGGTTGTGTGGCACTAAGTACAAGGGGAAGAGGTTGTGTGGCACTAAGTACAAGGGCGGCAGTGTGGCACCAAGTACTAGCGGGGCAATGTGGCATTAAGTACAATGGGGCAGTGTGGCACTAAGTACATGGGGATGTGATACTAAGTACAAGGGAGGGCTGTGAGCAATATATACAAGGGGGAGCTGCGTGTGGCCCTATCTACAAGGGGGAATGTGTGTGATGTTGTCTACAAGGGGGGCTGTGTGTGGTGATATCTAAAAGTGGGGCTATGTGTGGCACTATCTACAGGGGGCTGTGTGTGGCACTATCTACAAGGGGGTGCTGTGTGTGGTGCTATCTACAGGGGGCTGTGTGTGGCGCTATCTACAGGGGGCTGTGTGTGGAGCTATCTACAATGGGGGCTGTGTGTGGCACTATCTACAGGGTGCTGTGTGTGGAGCTTTCTACAGGGGGCTGTGTGGCGTTATATACAAGAGGGGGCGGTATGTGGCCCTATCTACAAGAGAGGGGCTGTGTGTGGAGCTATCTATAATGGGGGGCTGTGTGGCATTAACTACAAGAGAGGGGCTGTGAGTGGCACTATATACAAGGGGGCTGTGTGTTGCACTATCTATAAGGGGGGTTGTGTGTGGCGCTATCTACAAGGGGGCTGTGTGTGACACTATCTACAAGAGGGCTGTGTGTGGCGCTATCTAGAAGAGGGCTGTGTGTGGCGTTATCTACAAGGGGGCTGTGTGTGGCGCTATCTACAAGGGGGCTGTGCGTGGCCTCTTTAATTTATTTTCTTTTAATTTATTGTTATGTTAACTACTTTATATAACTATATTGCTTGTAAAATTTGTGAAAAAAAATTACACCTCATTGATTGGTAGAGAAAGCAAACATGGCAAGGGGGAAGGAGATGTCGAGAAAGAAGTTGGGGGAGGGGCGCCAATCTGAATATTTGCCCTAGGTGCAGGAGAACCTAGCTACGCCTCTGCCCTTCCTGACAATTTTTGCATATTAAACAATTAGATGTTTAGAATTTTCAAATAACATTTTATATAACACCAAGACAACCTGAGTTAACATAAAAAATATAATTTAATTTATTCAAGGAAAATAAGTCATCCAATACTTTTATCACCCATGTGAAAAAGTAACTGCCCCTAAACTTTAGGCCTACACTAGTTGTGCCAACTTTAGTAATAGCTGCCATCAAATTCTTTCAACAAGTGTGGTATAAATTTCACATGGCTGTGATGGATTTGTGGCCCACCTGCATTGGAAAGCATTTGAGCATAAGAGAGTTTTTCCTAATAATCATTAATTATCACCTATCCACAGGTTAGGTGATCATTTTCTGATTGCTGGGGCCCCCACCGCTGAGAACCGCCACCAATCGTGAGAACAGTGGTTCAAACCCCCTGCCCCTCCTCACTGTGGTCGAGCAAGTGCAAAATTGAATGGAGCAATGGTCGAGAATGCTACCTGCCGTTGCATTCAAAGTCTATTGTCTATTGGGATGACGGAAACAGCCAAGTACAATTGTGTACACAAGAGACCAGATCCAGGTTCCGTTGACGATCTAAAGTTTATTATTATATTGAACATTTTAGACATTCTTATAAGCTTACAAGATAAATGTTAGTTGTCAATCACTCGACGCAAATTTGCATGGCCTATGGCTTCATAACATTAGTAATATCCAATAATATTTCACAATCACTAGTACTGTATAAAAACAAAACTTGTTTTAGTAACATTTGGAAATGATTCTGCATTATTAGCAATTCTCATAATAATTCTTATAATTATTTATGCAAACTTATCCAGTCATATTAACCTTTAAAATGGAGTAACAAAAGCAGCTATATTTTGCGAAAACTGACTTTTTTGTTTCAAGTTATTGAGAAATACATATCAGGATGAGAGGAATATAGAATATGCGGAATACATAAATTCCAAATACTGTGATTTTCCACTAGCACTCTTATTTTTTATTAATGTAGTGTTCACCATCACTTTATATTAAATCTTTATAGGGGGAGCTCTGTTATTACTAATGCACTATATGAGCAGTGTGCCAGTATTTCTCTCCATGTGTAACAGATTTAACAACAGGGTGCACTTCTTGTATATGAAACTGGCTTAGGCTAAAAATGCAGGGTCGGACCTTCTTCAAAACTTTTGTAAGTAGAAAGTGGAAAAATGTTTTAATACACAAGTTGCACTCCACATGACTCTGAGGACACCAACTCTTATGTAAGTAAAAGTGGAACAGCATATTTTTCAATGTATTTACACCAGACAACTGGCATATATATATATATATATATATATATATATATATATAGATATATAGATATATATATATATATCTATATATATATATATATATCTATATATATATATAGAAAAAGAGAAAGCGGCAGCACTCACACAGAAATTGTTGATCAGGTGCCCAGCAAAACGTCCCGATCCTCGGACGGAATGTAAGGTATAGAAAAAGAAAATTTGCAGCACTCCAAAATGAAAAAAATGGTAGTTTATTTACTCCAGATACAACAGCAACATTTCAATCCTACAATAGGATCTTTATCAATATATATATTGATAAATCTTCCCCATACAGCTCCAAATCCCCAGCTTTCCTTTACCTACAAGATAAAAGTGGCTGCCTGCAGCCACCACTTAGGTGAGCTCAGTGAATATGAATGTATATGAAACGAAGTACTATGCACACCAATATGGAATTATTTATCCACGTAATTTATTTATTTATTTGTAGCCAGTGACAGTGTGTGCGACGTTTCGGTCAAAACATTGACCTTCCTCAGGCACTTTAGTCAATGCTGGTCCTGCGTGGCTGGCGCTGTAAGATTGGCGGGTAACCGCTGCGTGAGGCGCCAATCTTACAGCGCCAGCCACGCAGGACCAGCATTGACTAAAGTGCCTGAGGAAGGTCAATGTTTTGACCGAAACGTTGCACGCACTGTCACTGGCTACAAATAAATTAATTAATTACTTGGATAAATAATTCCATATTTGTGTGCATAGTACTCCGTTTCTTTACTGGATCGGGTTGGGCCCCTACTCATGCACCCACACCATTACCTAGTGCTATCCGAACCTTGTAACTATGAATGTATATGGCTACCATTTAACTTAATGGAAACTGTAAAAATCTCTATGCGCTTAGCTCCCTCTAGTGGTGGGCAAGAAAATGCTATAGCCCTAAATCGTGAAGAGGGGATAAATTCAGAGCCCATGCAGCATGCTCCAGATTCATCGACAGGTCAGACCTGATATGGTTTTCTACTTAAAAAAGTTTTGGAAAAGGTTTATAAATGAGTTACGCTCAACGTGACTCTGATACTCCATCCTCTTTTGCATTTATATATGGCGAAAAATTGGTGCAGGGGTTTCATTAATATGGCGATTAGCATATTAACAATTTTTGGATTAGTTCATTTTAGTTTGTTGTTTTTTTTGCTATAGAAATGTGCAAATTGTGTCAATCCAGCCTAAAATTGCTATTCAAATCAGTGCAAAGTAAAGAATACAAAAAAAGCAAATTAAAGAAAATATTACGTTTATTCGTTTTAAAAAAAAAAAGAGAAAACAGGCTCTTATCTGACAAAGTGGTTTGAGTTTTAACACTGCAATTGATTATTATGAGACATATTCTTGGAAATAACATATTCATTGAATTTAGCTATGTTAAAGCAATGATGTCTGTAAGGCATTTAGAAGTCCAATGTTCTGGAACAGCAGGTTCTCCATACTTACAATTAATCTACACATTATCCATTTATATCATTTGTACCCAGTGTGCTTTCCTTTTTGTGTTATTAATTCAATAAAATGTCATAGTGGTATAGTTTAAGATATATTCTTGGCTTCTTCGGATCAATGAAGTACTGTGGAGATGGTGAAAGTAGTAGAAGCTGAGTGAGATCAAAGAATAGACAGCTGAATATGTATTTCGGGAGTTATATAAAGGAAATAATAAGTTACGGAACTTTCCCATTGTGTTTTACTTCATATATACAGAATACATGCATATAATACTAAGCTTCACAATGGAATGAAGCTTCCAGTTCTCATTCTTCAGGAGCCCTTTTTAAAAATTAAAGATATAACCTGATTGGTTATGCCACTGCTCAACATTTCCTTTGCAACTTTTTCTTTTTATAAATCCGCCCCATTATGTCTACATTTTATTGCGGTCAGTTATGTAATGTAATCTGACAACGTAGACCAGACACTGTGATTATACATGTATATAACAACAGCATCCCTCAATATTAACCCTATATGAACTTGAAACCAGACAACTGAAATAATAATTCATTTTTGGAATTTTTTATTCAGGATTTAAGGATCTCCACTAACAACTAGCAATTGAAAAACTGGGACCGCTAGGGTGGACTTTTAATTAACATCTATAATATATAGGTGTTATCCATGGCTCTATGCTACTTCTTCTTGCTACTTTCTTCTTCTTATATACTTTTCACAGCATATGTGTTTTAATCAGTTTTTTTTTTATTCAGGTATTGGGATATATTTTTATAAATCAAATATCTGTTTCTCTTATTTCATTAGATTAGTCCATGATATTGTGCTGGGTATATTATCCATTAACATCTGGATTGCCCCTCATACTTTCAGTGATACAGGCTAAACTGAGGTGCAGAATTAAAGGGATTTAACCATCATCACAACCCCTTTTCTAAATGAAGACCAGCTGATGACTTCAGTTTTTGGCAATTAAAACTCCTGGATCTCGGCTCTGTCTAATAGAATGGGTCTTGACAGAAGTGATCCACCACTTTGTTGTTCAAGGCCTAACGTAAAACGTAAGGAAAGGGGTTGTCCTTTCAGGAAGGATTTTCCTGGACATTACCATTTACCTCTGTAAAGGGATATGTATCTTGAGGAGGAAGATTTGTGTCTGGGGGCATCTGCTAGGTAATACTGGAACAATAGAATAGAGTTAACCAACAGAAATGGAGCCAGAAGGCAAAGTTAGAACCAGGAATTGAATGAAGAGCAAAATAAGAATCAGGATAAACCAGGAGTTAGGGACAGGAAGCAAAACCGGAGGCAACCATTAGAGTTGTAAATCAAACCAGGAGAAGAATCTGAGCACATCATGACAACACAAGTAGCATCCAGAACCAAATAGTAAAACAGAGACCAGAATATATATTTAAAAAAAAAAAAAAAAAAAAGCAGTGATGTGGAAGAAGCTCCAGTGCTAATTGAGCTTTCTGGAGTAAAATACAATTTATCACCCATTCTGGAGAGCATTTCTTGCCCTTTTTAACACCTATAGCTTGTTATTACTTTTTAATAAAAAAATATATAAACATAAAAGGTATAACTCACCATGTGTCTGGTTCAAATCAAAACCCCAAAGTATTGGGAATTGTTTGAAAACGAGTGTTTGTTTACATAGTGGATCCATGTAACCCCAGCACCACCATTGAACATCTTTATCCTTTGAAGTCTTAGACATTAAAACGCCTAATCATCTCACTTTCCGAAACTCAGTACATGTTAAGTTGAGACAAAACGCTCTGTGTGAAGCCCGGTGCTAACTGACGTTCTGGAACGTGCCTTTGTAGGTCATCAAAGATTACTCAAAATAGTCAGATTTCAATATGAAAGCGTTTGAGATTAGAAGAATATGTCAACTCAAAGTACAAGTTACGTATTTTTTTGTGCTTCGCAGTCTGTTATCATTTTGAAACATTTGATCAATGTTCTTTTACTTTTGATAGCTTTCAAGAAGTGATAAAATATACATCATAAAAGCACATGAAGTATGGCATAAATCACAAAGTGTTTAGCTACATTTCCTCATTAAATAGCATTCATAATTGGAGGTCCGCCTACTATCCCGGTTGGCTGTGGAGATTTATCGCAGCCTAGCAGGTAAAAAACAGCATTTCATCTAGAATATTGCCTTGAAATATTGTGTTGCCCTGGAAAAATTCAAGCAAAATAATCCTATAAGAAAGTTTGTAGCTTTTCATTTCTTTTTTGTTGCTGTATTTTCAAATAACATGAAAAGAAAATATTTTCCCTATTATTTTTACCCAAATACTTTAATAGTACATTATCATAAGTCTACCATGGCAAAAAAAGATAAAGTAAGTTAATACTTTTTGAAATTTAAATATTTGTCATTTTTTTCAAAGTGAAGTTTTATTGAGCAATGGTAGAAGTACAGTATCCAAAATGAGGTAAAAAAAAACAAAAACACACAGATGTATTTATCTTTATCTTGACTTTTAACGCATTAAATACACAGTGTCAAGAAACCTTAACTTGACTTTTTCAATGGTTTTTGTTGTGTGATAGCACGCTGCAGCAACAAGTTATCAGTTACAAGAGTCAAGATAAAGCTGGCTACATCCCAGTAGCGTAGCTAGTGGGGGCCAGGGGGGGTGGTAGCCCCAGGCCTACTGAAATGGTGGGGCCCACTGCGACCACCCTGCCATGACCGCCGTTCCCACCGTGGCCACACCACACAAGGCGGCCTGCTGTCTGTCTGAGGGGGTGGCGGCGCAACTGAAACCAGCCACTGCCAGCCCCTCCTGCAGTAATTGTACCTGCGGGGCAAGTCATTGGCAAGGCAGCATGACTTGCCCCACCAAACAGTGCCTTTCAACTATGCTAGTGCTTCCATTGTTGAAAGGCGCTGATTGGCGGGGCAAGCCATTCTGCCATGCCAATCAGCGCCATTCAACAACGCCAGCGCCATGATGACATAATCACGACATTAATGTTGTTAAAAGGTGCTGATTGACGGTGCAAGTCATTCTGCCCTGCCAATCAGTGCCTTTCAATGATGTGCTTCTGTTGTTGAAAGGCGCTGATTGATGGGGCAAGTCATTATGCCCTGCCAATCAGCGGCCTTCAATGACGCAAGCATCATAAGACAGCAGGTCTGCATTGACACAGGATGGCGCGGGGACGGGATAAAGGTGAGTATGTATTATAATCAGGGACACAGTGTATGGTGCTATTATAATCAGGAACACAGTGTATGGTTCTATTATAATTAGGGACACAGTGTATGGTGCTATTATAATCAGGGACACAGTGTATGGTGCTAATATAATCAGGAACACAGTGTATGGTTCTATTATAATTAGGGACACTGTGTATGGTGCTATTATAATCAGGGACACAGTGTATGGTTCTATTATAATTAGGGACACAGTGTATGTTGCTATTATAATCGGGGACACAGTGTATTGTGCTATTATAATTAGAGGTGCAGTGTATGGAGCTATTATAATCAGGGACACAGTGTATGGTGCTATTATAATCAGGGACACAGTGTATTGTTGTTATTCTAATCAGGGAAACAGTGTATGATGCTATTATAATTAGAGGTGCAGAGTATGGAACTATTATATTTAGGGGTGTAGTGTGTGTCACCATGAGAATTTTATCTTTGTTTATAGGTGCAGAAATGTTTGAAAAGTGAGAAGCTGAAGACATCTGAGCGACAAACTGCAGAAAAGTGCAGTGGCCGGCAGAAATCATCATAGAGGTCTGGACCGGATGGAGAAGAAAATAGAAAAATAACAACTAGAATCTGAAAAAACGTTACCGGTGAGTCACTTAATGTAAATGTTTAATCTGCCTCTAATCAGTACTGTAGTCACTGTATGATCTGCAGCGAGATGATGGGTGGTATGATTTTTTTTTTTTTGTGAAACATCAACTCCCGGCATATCCTTACCATTGTTCGGGTCATGTTGAGAGCAGTAGTTTTATGCCATACAAACCTATATGGCAGGGGTAGCCTGGCTTGTATATAAAGGGATGATGGGTTTTATATACGGGAATGATGGTTGTTACATACAGGGATTATGGTTTTTATATACAGGGATTATGGTTATATGTATATGCAGGGATGATGGTTGTTTTATACAGGGATGATGGGTAGTCCAGCCATCATCCCTGCATTAACCGCCATCATCCCTGTGTATACCAGCCACCATCCCTGTATATACCAGCCATCATCCCCGTCCATAACCCAGATCTTACCTGTATATACTAGCCAGGCTGGTATATACAGAGATGATAGGGGTTATATACAGGGATGATGGCTGGTATATACAGAAATGATAGGGGTCATATACAGGGATGATGGCGGTATATTCAGGGATTATGGGGGTTAAATACAGAGAGGATGGGGTTATATACAGGGATGATGGCTGGTATATAATTAGAATGGGCCTCTTCAGTTGTAAACATGCGTTAGGGCGGCCACTGAGTTGGGGCAGATATGTTTTGCCCCCCTGTGCTAAACCCCTAACTATGTCCAACTGTGCGAGTATTGTGTTTGTAACATCTGGGCGTGTTTACTTGTTTTACTAGCTGTGTGTTGTGAATAGAAGTGGATGATGCTGACATATGATGCTGACAAACACTTCTATTCACAACGCCCAGCTAGTAAAACAAGTAAACATGCCCAGATGTTACAAACACAATACACGCCCAGTTGGAAATAAGAGAAAACACGCCCTGTTGTCCATTAGAAAGGCTCATTTGCATAAATATAAAATTGCTCATAACTTGGCCAAAAATTATCGTTTTTAAAAAAAACAAAACGTTACTGTTATCTACATTGCAGCGCTGATCACATGCAATAGGAGATAGGGATTTGATAATCTGGTGACAGAGCCTCTTTAAATAATGATATATTGTAATAATTCAGACTTTTACGGATGCGGTGATACCAATTATGTTTATTTATTGATTTTTTTTTTACTATGATCTAGGGGGAATATGGGAAAAGGTTGTTTTTTTTAACTTTTAATTATATATTTTTTTTTTACATACATTTTTTTTTTATTTTACTAATTTTTACTTTTTTTATTAGTCCCCCTAGGGGACTTCAACCAGCGATTGTTGGATCGCTTGCACTATATACTGTCTTTCTGACAGGCTTCTATTAAGCCCTGCCAGAAGTAGTTTTTATAATACAAAGAATAACCTTTATTTCTGGAATACCCGTTTAAACCCAGGTTCAAACTGTGTAATGCAATTTTTCAGTTGACCTTTATATTGTTCCTCCCTTTAAGATCCACTGCTGGTTTTGATTAAAAAAAACAGCTGCATCGCAAAAACTGCATCCAGTTGTGAATGTGAGTTAAGAAATACCGGTACTTTATTTAGTGGAAGAAATTTTTGAGGGTTTATTTCTTCCCAGGACAGTTTATAAAAAGTATGACTAATAAACTGCTTTTTATTATTAAACAGAGTATGGCTATGAAATTATACTTTACATTTCCTTACATTATATTCCATTTTCATAAGCTTGCCTGGATTGTTTAGATCAGCAAAATTTGTTCAAAATGTTGTCTTATTTATGAAGAAAATATAATAATTATCCAAAAAAAACATTGCTGCTTATGTTGTGTTTTCACATTTTATTACTTTCTGTAGACACAAGTATAATATTTAATCATTAATGGGTTTTAATTATGATTTTTTGCTTATACTCATTAATATTTGCATGAAAGCCTGGCTGCAATATGCACTTCAAAGAATGCTTGGTAACTACTACAAATACAGAAAAAGACCAATTTGCCAGTGAATATAAAGGGAGTAGCGTGCAACCTACTGATTTGCATTTAACTATTTCATATAATGCAATCTAAAGAGAGATTCACAGAGGATAATGTATGTTTTCTTACTATACAAATCTACCAAACACATTACATACAGTACATTCACAACTATATATACATATTATTAATATATGTTGATAAATTCATACAAATACACAAACATTTATACACATATACAGTCTAGAGAAATGGAACACGCTGTAAATACACACAACTATACAATAATGCTAGAAAGGTTGTAACTCTTTAGGAATGTCAGCATAAATTTTCCTAATATATTCTCACATCTTCATCAAAGTTAGCGATCTCTAACCCGTGGCTCTCCAGCTGTTGCAAAACTTCAACTCCCGGCAAGCCCTGATAGCCGCTGGGAGTTTTTGTTTCTCAACTGCAGAGCCACAGGTAGAAGACTGTTAAACTTAATAGAATAGATAGTAGAATTAGGCTGGGTTCTCACAAAAGTCGTGCCATTTTACCGCAATCTTTGTAAAATTTCTGCAAAATGGTGCATTTATGTCACGATTTGTGGCAAAAAATGCATTTAAACTGCAAGGTGAGAACATAGCCTAAGGGCACATTCTGACGTGGCGGAATTGCTGACAGTCCGCCGTTTTTTTCATAGGTTTCTATGCATTTTTAGGTCAGACGTTGTGGAAAATAACAGTGTGGAATTTAGGCTGCGGTGGAGAATTTTCCCACTGCAGCATGCACATTATGTTCCGGAGAAGCAGCGTATTTTCACTGTAGATTTCAGCCTTTTCAAAGGCTGAAACCTGTGGCACGTCCGCAGTGATATCCGCAATGTCTGAATTACTTGTCAAATATGAAAATGTTGCTGCAAATTCCCAACGAATCTGCAGCAACATTTTCATAAATTACGCCACGTCTGAACATGCCCTAGGAGAATCTAATAAATTAAATTGCAGTAATTTCATGGTATAGTTTTGCAGTTTCTCCTTTCAATCCAATTATTATTAAGACTGCAAATAATCGTATTAGCAATTTCCCATAGAGTGAAAATTATTCTCTTCTAATACTGGCCTGACACTGGGGAGACAGTTATTACTATTGTGCCAGAATATAGCCTTTGTGACTTCATTTCAGCTGCAATCTCAGTTATTGCTGTTAATTAAAACCAATCTCTTTGGGTTATTTACACACTGCGATTTTTGCAGACCTATCTGCAGGCAGATTATAGAGAAGGAGAAGCTGAGCAAATTGATACATGGTTTTGTAAGAAAAGATTCAGTATAACATGTAATGTATTCATTTAAACTTCAGCTCCCACTGGGCTTAGGAGTCTAGTGGGCGGTCCTACTCAGCGATTAACAGGTCTCTGTATTCACACTTGTTAAGGGGGCCCATAGAGTAAATCTGTCACGGGACCAGCAGAGGGTACTGTGAACCCGCTTTGTCGCCAACAGGTCTGACGTAGGTTAAATTGGGGAGCATAGTCTAAGGGAACCCCTGGTTTTCACCCTTTAACCCCTATACTGGGATCTAGACTTTTTTGCAGGGGAATCCTAGGTTGATACCCCTAGAGTAGTCTCCATTGGTAATGGCTAACGTAAACAGGTTCAGTGCAAACTCAACAGGTAGTATGTAGATTCAGGTATAAAGGTCAGGGCAGGTGGCAAGGGATCATCATGGGTTACTAGCCAGAGGTCAGGGCAGGTTGCCGAGGTTCATCATGGGTCACTAGCAAGAAGCCAGAGCAGGCGGCAGGCAAGGATGGTCAAAAGATACAGGCAGAGGTTAAACACAAGAAATCCAAAAGTGATATAGTAGATTATCACTAGACTAGCTAGGAAGAACCTAATTGCTCAGGCAAGGAGCACAGTAAAGGGAGGACACTTTATATCCAGGGGAAGCTGGGTGAATAACTTGGGTGTGTTGGCCCTTTAAGACAGAGAGTCAGCGTGCGCGCACTTGGACGCCGCAAGTGTGTACAGAGCGTTACATTTGTTTAAGCTTTCTCAATAATCATTCATTTGGACATTTATGGTCATTCATTGTCTATTGACATGCTATTACTTGGTCTGCAATGGCAGAAATCTCTAGAACATTTCTTATGTCTTAAAAGTGTTCCCTTTTAATTGCACTATTTTCTTGATCTGTCCATCTCCACTTTGTCTGGCTTTTCGAAGTTGGAACGAATAGTCAGCAATGTGAAACATCTGAATGCTCTATATGGCCACATGACAGTATTTTGGAACCTTCACAGGAAAAGTATAATGGAAAGATTTGCACCTTCCCTATGTTTTGGATCTACTCCTTGTTTTGGCTTACAAATACTGATGCAAAATACTGACCAAAGTATTTCAGTATGAAAGGGGCCTTAGGGTAAATTCACACATGGCGAATTATTACACCACTAATTTGGCCATAATGAATCTGCCACAAAATCTGCATGTTTTACAATGCAATGCAAAGGTAGATCTAAGACATGCAGATTTTGCAGTGGCTTCGCTTCTGTCAAATCCGTAGCATAATAATACGCCTCATGTGAATCCACCCAAACAGATATTGTAATGGCCGCAGACGCGAACCACCGGTTTCTCTCACCATCTGGCGGCTGCGACCGCAGACCTTTGTACTCCTGCCGGTGTCTCCTTCCCCGGAGACGCCAGCACACAAGGCCGCACTGCTCTGCAGTTGTTTCTAAAGTACACGCGTGCCCGTCTCCGGCCTTAAAGGGCCAGTGCGCACACCTGTAAAATGTTCCCTACCCACGTCTTGTGTCATCTGCCACGTCCTGTGTCATCTGCCAAGTCCTGTGTCATCTGCCATGCCAAGCCCCATCGGTGCCACACATCATCTGTGCCAAGGCATCTGCTACACCTCGTGTCTGTGTGGACTTTCAAACAGGTACTCTTGTGCTTAAACTTTCCATTGACTGATGTTTGGTCAGCTGCCACTCCACTACGGCGGAGTGGTCTAGTGGGTCCACATACCCCGGAATCATGACAGATATGGCTGGGGGTGCACTGTGGATACTTGACATAACCTAGAACAGCACTATAAAAATAATTTTATGCTGTAGACAAGTTCTTTGAAAATGTCCTGTTACTGTACATCATTTTGAAAGATTATTCAATTTTTACCAGATTTAAGAACCAGGTTATGTTTGGCTCTCAGCTTTCGAGGACGTCTAACATTTATCAGAAACGGATTAAGACCAATTGATTTCAATGCGCTTCATGTAATGATCATTTACATAGTAAAAAATGCTGAACTTGTCGGAACCTACTGCAATTAGTTTCAATTTGGGGGACTGAAAAGTGATGTCCATTGCAGACAACCCCTTAAAAACAATCAAAAGTCAATAGTCCGGCATCTCAGTAGTGAGGAGTGTGCGATAAACGAGTATATAACAAAAAGTATAACATAAACTCTGAATATTCTAAGTTGCAGGTAGAGGGTCTCCAACCGGGTGCATAATATGTTTAGAAATACTCTGCACGCTCTTTAGATGCAAATACTATAGATTTATTGATTTGTCTCACAGTGTTTTTCTTGCTAGTCTTGTATATCACATAAGAAATACTGTTATCTTACTTTTCTAAAGAAACTAGTATAGCAGATAGTTAATATCGGTAACAAATTCAAGTTAGAAGATTGAGTAAAATCAACAACCACAGGAAAATATGAAAAATATGCTGATAAATGGAACTTGTGGGATGATCCTTCTATATTCCCTTTGAGAATGGTTTGACTGTATAAACATTACAGAAGTACAAGCTAGTGTGACAGGCTGTTTCAATTAGAGCCTGTGTGTTGGTATTGATATATAATGATATGGGAATCACAGACATGAGAAACAGCAATTTGTCATTCTAACAGACGGTTCCAAATTAGCTCCTTTCCTTAGAAGGCTTAGGATGTAGACTTTGCATACACAATGACTCCTAACATTACATCATCTTTAACCCCTTAAGGACACGGACAATTTTAGCCTTGAGGACAGAGCAATTTTTTTTAAATTTCCCTCTTTGCATCCCGACGCTCATAACGCTTTTATTTTTTGTACGACGTAGTTGTATGAGACTTTGTTTTTTGCGGGACGAGTTGTACTTTATGTACGTACCATTTTTTGGTACAAATACATTATCGTTTCATTTCTATAAATTTTTAATTAGATTAAAATGCAGAAAAAAAGCAGTTGTGCAGCAGTTTTAATATTTATTTTTTTACACCATACACCAATCATCATAAATAATGTTATACATTTGTTGTGCAGGTTGTTACGGTCGTGGCGATACCAAATATGTCTATATTATTTCATGTTTTGGGACTTATATTTTAAAAAGTTTATTTATAATAAAAAATGTGTGTTTCTGTGTATTTTATTTACTTTTTATTTATTTATTTACCATTATTTTTTTTTTACATTCATGTAACTTTTTTTTTTAATCCCATAAAGGGATTTATCATTTTGATTTTTATTTTGTAACTGTAATGTACTGGCATAGATCTATATGCTAGTACATTAGCCTGTTACTGATTGTACACAGGCAGTTGTTAGGGAATACCTCAGTATGCCCTAACAACAGGAAATATGTTCAGACAGCCCTGGGGTCCTTCACTGGACCCTGGGCTGTCTGGCCATACGAGTTGTTGGCTTTGATCGCGTCACAGTTATTTTCTGTGACGCTATCAATGTGCAGTCCCCTCTCCTTGAACGCCGCGATCAGCTGTCATCGCGGCGTTCGAAGGGTTAACAGCTGAGAGAAGATGTTTCTTTCCTCTCCGCTGTCAGAGCGGGGCCGTGGCTGTGTATTACAGCCGTTGCCCCGCTCTCGATCGCACACACAGAGACGGCACAGACGGCTGTCACACAGGACGAGTATGCTCGTCCTAATTTGCGAAGTGCTCGCTGCTCAGGACGAGCATACTCGTCCTGTGTCGGCAACCAGTTAAACCTCAGATAAATTAGTTAAACATTTGACTAGTTTAGCCAACTTCAACTATATAACAAGAAATTAAAATTAAAATGGTTCAGACTGAGATCCAGATAAATTAGTATAATTGTTTCAGTGACCTCTGGGTAATAATAATACCTTTATTTATATAGCGCCAACATATTACACAGCACTTTACAATTTAGAGGGAACATGAAACAAACAATATCAGACATTACATAGTAACAAAGTTAATTTACAATTCAAACCTGAGGAGTGGGGACCCTGCTCGAAGAGCTTACAATCTATGAGGAAATAAGGGAGACACAAAGTATAATAGTGTTTGTTCTGTACAATGGTCCGGCCATTTTTATACACATGCGGTGGTGACATAAAGCTGCATGAGCCGGTCACCAGCCAGTATCCGTGTATGACGGACATGGAGAGAAGGAGTCTGAGGGAATCTTACTCTGATGACTAATCTATAAGGAGGGCCATGGAAAGGAGTCAGTTTAGGGAATGCTATAGGCCTGTCTAGATATAGATGTGTTTTCAGGGCACGTTTAAAACTGTGGATATTGGGAATTAATCTTATTGTCTTTGGTAGCACATTCCAAAGGACTGGTGCAGCACGAGAAAAATCTTGGAAACGGGAGTGGGAGGTTCGGATTATGGAGGATTTTAATCTAAGGTCGTTGGCAGAACGTAGAGCCTGAGTAGGGTGGTAGACAGAGATGAGGGAGGAGATGTAAGGAGGTGCAGCACTGTGGAGAGCTTTGTGGGTGAGAGTAATACATTTTAATTTTATTCTGAACGGGATGGGCAACCAGTGCAGTGACTGGCACAGATTAGAGGCGTTGGTGTAGCGGTTGGTCATAAATATGAGCCTAGCTGCTGCATTGAGGATAGATTGGAGAGGGGAGAGTTTGGCAAGGGGAAGACCGACTAGTAATGAGTTACAGTAGTCAAGACGAGAGGGAATAAGAGCAACAATGAGAGTTTTGGCGGTTTCCTCCGTAAGAAAAGGGCGGATTCTGGAGATGTTTTTGAGGTGAAAATGACAGGAGCGTGAAAGTGATTGAATGTGAGGAGTAAAGGAAAGATCTGAGTCAAAAATAACCCCGAGACAGCGGACGTGCTGCTTAGGAGTTATGATAGTGCCACACACAGAGATGGAGACATCAGGTTTACGGAGGTTAGTAGATGGTGGGAACACAAGGAGCTCAGTTTTAGAAAGATTCAGTTTCAGATAGAGAGAGGACATGATGTTACAGACAGCGGACAGACAATCTCTGGTGTTTTGTATTAGAGCAGGGGTGATGTCACGGGAAGAGGCATATAATTGGGTGTCATCAGCGTAGAGATGGTACTGGAAGCCAAATCTGCTGATGGTTTGTCCAATAGGAGCTGTGTAGAGAGAAAAGAGGAGCGGACCTAGGACTGATCCCTGAGGAACCCCAATAGCAAGGGGAAGAGGACAAGAAGTGGAACCAGCAAATGACACACTGAACGAGCAGTCAGAGAGATAGGAGGAAAACCAAGAGAGAGCCGCGTCCTTATGGCCAATAGAGTGGAGCATGTTAAGTAGGAGTTTGTGGTCTACAGTGTTAAAGGCTGCAGAGAGATCCAGAAGAATGAGTAGAGAGTATTTGCCGTTAGAGTTAGCCGCCAAGAGATCATTTGAGACTTTAGTAAGGGCGGTTTCTGTGGAGTGCAGAGTGCGGAAACCAGATTGTAAGGGGTCTAGAATGGAGTTAGCAGAGAGATAGCGGATAATGCGAGAGTAGACCAAGCGTTCCAGGAGTTTGGAAATGAAGGGCAGATTAGAGACTGGTCGGTAGTTAGCAGCGTTGGATGGGTCAAGAGTTGTTTTTTTCAGTAATGGGTTTATAATGGCATGTTTAAAAGAGGAGGGAAAGATACCAGAGGAAAGAGAGAGATTAAATATTTTAGTCAGGTGACCAGTGACAGCTGGGGAGAGGGACTGGAGGAGGTGTGAGGGGATAGGATCACTAGGACAGGTAGTAGAACGAGAAGATGAGAGGAGCCTAGAGACTTCTTCTTCTGTTATTGGGTCAAATGCTGAAAGTGAAGAAGAAGGAGTGCAGGAGGGAAGGGGATTGATGTTACTAGGGGACTGGGAGATAATATCATGGCGGATGTTGTCAATTTTAACTTTAAAATAAGTGGCCAGGTCTTCAGCACTGAGATCTGTGATTGGCATCTGCACTTTAGGACTAAGGAGGGAGTGAAAAGTATCAAAGAGGCATTTTGGATTATTAGACAGTGTGGAGATGAGAGAAGTGAAATTGACTTGTTTGGCTCGGTGAAGGGCAGAGTTGTAAGTTCTCAGCATAAATTTGTAATGGAGGAAATCTGCATCCAAATGCGATTTTCTCCACATTCGTTCGGCAGATCTCAAGCACCGCTGAAGAAAGCGGGATTGAGGCATGTGCCAGGGTTGTCGTCGTCTTTGTCGAGTGGTTCGGAGTGTAGGGGGGCTGCTTCATCCAATGCATTCTTGAGAGTGTTATTGTAAAGTTTGGCAGCCAGATTGGGACAGGAGAGAGAAGAAATAGGGGACAATAAGGACTGTAGACTGTCTATGAGTTGCTGAGTGTTAATGGCATGTAGATCTCTGTATGTCTGATATGTAGGGATGACCTGAGAAGGCAGAGAATATTTGATAGTAAAGGAGAGAAGGTTGTGATTAGAAAGCGGGAGAGGAGAGTTAATAAAGTCAGAAACTGAGCAGAGACGGAAGAAGACCAGGTCAAGTGAATGCCCGTCTTCATGTGTAGGAGAGTTAGTAAGTTGTGACAGACCTAGGGACGTCACAACTGGGAGGCAGATTAGGAGATTGGGTTATCAATGGGGATGTTGAAGTCACCCATGATGAGAGTGGGTGTTTCAGAGGATAGAAATTGTGGAAGCCAGGCAGCAAAATTATCCAGGAATTGGCAGGGTGAGCCCGGGGGGCGGTAGATAACTGCCACTCGCAGGGAAAAAGGGTGAAAGAGTCTGAGGGGGCTGGGGGAATGACCTGAAAAGTGCAGTGTGGGGAAAGAAGTATACCTACTCCACCACCCTGCCTGTTCTCAGGTCTGGGGGCATGAGAGAACTGGAGACCACCATAAGATAGAGCAGCAGGGGAAGCAGTGTCCAACAGGTGTAGCCATGTTTCTGTAAGAGCCAGGAGGTTGAGAGGGTTAGAAAGGAATAAGTCATGAATAAAGGTGAGCTTGTTGCACACAGACCGAGAATTCCAGAGAGCACAGTTAAAAGAGACAGGAGAAGACATACAAGGAATGGTAAGAAGATTTGCAAGCTTTCTACGTGTGGCAGGTAAGTGGTTGAGCTTGGCAGAAGAAAAGGGAGGACCAGGGTTGGGAGAGATGTCCCCTGCAGCAAGTAGCAGGAGAATGGAGAGAGACAGCACATGGTCCTGTGATTTATGAGAGCGTTTTATATGTTGGGCAGTGGGATGAGATGGGTTAAGTTGACTGAGGAAAGTGAATGGTGCATGGGAGCTGTACATGGGCGAGGCAAGGAGAGAGGAACTGATGTGGACTGTTTTTTGCCAAGGCCTAAATGGGCGATAGGATTGTAAACCAAGAGCAGCTATAATGATGAGCGCGGTAATGAACATGTTTGTTTGTAATTTGTTTGCAAACAGGTTAAAGATTGAATCTAATCATTTGAATGTGAGCTAGTTTGTTTGGTCTTGCAGCTTACCTGTCACTTTCCCTGTACAACTGCCATGTATAACTGCCAGGACACTTTGACAATATGCCATGTATAACTGCCAGGACACATTGACAATATGACACTTAGACAGAGATGACTTCTGACGTCATGCCAACCTTCCCCATATACTACATCTTAATTTATAGGGGAGTAGATGCTCAGATCTAGGCCTAATTAAGCTCGTTCAACTATTAAAGGGGTTGTCCAGGAAATTTTTTTTTCTAAAAAGTGTCCCCCAGCCTTGATTTGCCTTCCCTAATACCCCCTATTAAACTTCTAACCAGTTTCTGTTTGATCTCCATCGTCACTGCTGCTCTTTCTGTTTGTTTACATCCCTTGCTGTTTGTTTACATCTCTTAGGTCATGACCAGACGTGGCGGAATTGCTCTGGAATTCCGCTGCGGACAGTCCGCAGCGGAAATCCGCAGCGTACACGTTTCTCCATTGCCTTCCACAGCTTTGTGGTTGGGTTTGTTTACACGTTGCGGACAATTCCGCTGCGTAGCATAGGCTGCGATGCGGAATTTGGTGTCCGTAGCATACAATGGTTGTTGCGGACGTGTAGCGGACTTGTTGCGGACTCATTGCGGAATTTCTCAATTAACTTCAATGGAGAGTCAAAATTCCGCAATGAAGTCCGCAGATGTTATGTGTGCTGCGGAGCGTATTGGTTTTACTAACATGACATTTCTTCATTCTGGCTGGACCTATGTATTTCTAGGTCTACAGCCAGACTGAGGAAGTCAATGGGGCTCCCGTAATTACGGGTGACTACGTGTGTGCACCCGTAATTACGGGAGCGTTGCTAGGCGACGTCAGTAAATAGTCAATGTCCAGGGTGCTGGACAGTGACTTCCGATCACAATATACATCAACCTGTAAAAAAAATTGAAGTTCATACTTACCAAGAACTCCCAGCTTCTTCCTCCAGTCCGGCCTCCCAGGATGACTTTTCAGTCCAAGTGACGGCTGCAGCCAATCACAGGCTGCAGCGGTCACATGGACTGCCCCGTCATCCAGGGAGGTCGGGCTGGATGGCGAAAGAGGCACGCGTCACCAAGACAACGTCCGGGTATGTATGAATTTCTTTTTACTTTTACTAGGGAAAGGGCTCTCCCTTCTCTCTATCCTGCACTGATAGAGAGAAGGGAAGTACTTTCACCTCAATAGGCAACGACTAGTCCGCATCAATTTAATGGCCATTTTAGGCAAAGCCGCAACAGAATCTGCAACGCAGATTCTGTGCGGCATTGATGCGCACAGTGGATGAAGAACTCCGCCATGTCTGGGCATGCCCTTACTGTCTGTTTCCTGTCTTGTAACCCACCATACCCATGATCCCCTGCTGCATCTGAGGAGACAGCCTCCATCCCCCCCCCGCTTCCTCCAAAGCATATCAGCTATTTGCAAACTGCCACGCTCCTCTATGTTCACAGGTCCTTCCCTGCTCTAATTCCAGGCAGCTCCCTCCATGCACACTGTCCTACGCACTAATAATCATTATCCTTTGTGCCTCCATCTATCCCTGATCTAAGTACAGGCACCCATCTCCCTCCCCCGCCCCTTTCACAGCCTGATAAATGTAAGTCTGCCCATTCCACCTAAGTCAGACATCTTGGCACACACAACCCAGTCAGCACATTTTCCTCACCTGCTGCTGGATCTGTTCCAAGATATCCTGTATTAGGCCCTGTTCACACGGATTTTTTTGCTGGAAGAAAATTCGGCATCAAAATTCTGTCTTGAATTTGGAGGCAGATTTTGACTTGCCTGCCCGCCGTTTGACACATTTTTTGCCCGCGGGCATTGAGGGAAAAAGAAGCGACATGCCCTATCTTCGGGCGTTTACTCCTCTGACCTCCCTCTGACATCAATGGGAGGCATAGAAAGCCCCCTGTAAGTAATGCCACACAGCCCCCCTGTAGGAAATGCCACACAGCCCCCCCTGTAGGTAGCGCCACACAGCCCCCCTGTAGGCAATGCCACACAGCCCCCCTTGTAGGTAGTGCCACCCCCCCTACTTTCCTGTAGGGGACGGCTCTCGGAGATATCCCTCACTTCACTGTCCATATATGAACAGTGAAGTGAGGTACTTCTCCTGGAGCGGAATACCTGGCCAATTCGCCGGTGATTCCGCTTCAGAAGTCCCTGACGTCACTGTGTCCATATATGGACAGTGAAGGCAGGGACTTTTCCTGGAGCGGAATCCCCGGCCACATCGGCGGGGATTCCGCTTCAGAAGTCCCTGATGTCACTGTGTTCATATATGGATACAGTGAAGTCAGTGACTTCTCCTGGAGCGGAATCCCCGGCCACATCGCTGGGGATTCCGCTTCATAAGTTCCTGACGTCATTGTGTCCACTTATGGACAGTGAAGGCAGAGACATTTCCTGGAGTGGAATCCCCGGCCACATCGCCGGGGATTCCGCTTCAGAAGTCCCTGACGTCACAGTGTCCATATATGGACACAGTGAAGTCAGTGACTTCTCCTGGAGTGGAATCCCCAATCCCGGGCCACAGCGTTGCCAAAGCTGTGGCAGGGGATAGGGGATTCCGTTCCTACAGTGAGCAAAAAAACGCCCTCCTCCTCCTCACATTCGCTTCGCATTGTGAGGAGGAGAAGGAGAGAGGGAGCGACGGCAGACACGGCCGTCACATTACACACCGACACCACATAGTTATAACTTGCGCATGTGCAATGTAGCATATACGGCTGCTGAAGACGCAGCCATATCATTTAACAGAGCATGCGTGGTGGAGTATGTCAACCACGCATGCTCTAAGCAGATGGGGAAACACGTGGTACAGTTACGTCATTTATGACGTAACCGTACATTGTGAAAGCTGGAAACCAGAAACCGGAAGTTAGGCGCGAATGGACGGGTATGCACAGGAAGTGCAAATTTTACATTGCCAAGCGGTCACATGACGGAAGAAGGGATACGACGCTACATTCAGCTAATCAAACGTAAGTACATTACAAAGTTATATGTTTTCCATTGTTTAGTTTAACTAAAAGTAATTTTTTGCTTCCGGAAAACCCCTTTAATCTAATCAACAAGACACATGAGGTGAAAAGCTATGCAGAGATAAACAAACAGACTAGCTGGTCTGGATGATCATAAAACTTAATGACAATCAAATACTTTGACAAAAGTTAGAGATAACATTAGACTATATAGGAAGACAGGAAAGCAGAGTACCATAAAATAAAAGTTTCAGCTTTTTGAAATGCAGCTACAGCAGGGATGAAGTTCATGCAGGAATGAAATGGATTATATACCTGTATGAAGAGAAGAGAGATGGATGTTAGATCTGTGCCATGTATAACTGCCAGGACACTTTGACAATATGACACTTAGACAGAGATTACTTCTGACGTCGTGCCTCCCTACACGAGTGGGTAGCCATTCAGCCTTCAATTTTTCATGTTCATGTGTGATGTGGTCATTATCACAAAGTTGGGTGTGATTTCAAGCTGGCACAACATGTCACTTGCAATGTTTAATGGGGTTATCCAGGGGACCTAAGACTACCATTTGGTAATTAAACTACCAAAAACACTTTTACACACCTTTTCTAATGCCTACCAGCCATTTCTACTTATTCAAGTTACATTTGTTGTCACTCACCGCACCACATTGTAACACCAGACCCGCTCTTCATATTCCAGTTATGAGACGGGACTTGCAGTTTCAGGGTGTGCCGAAAAGCTACAAGTCCCAGAATTCCCTTATTTCCCCTCCGTTCTGCTAGCCCACCCCACCCCTAGCCTCTATTACTGTTCCTTTTGTGACGGGTGTCATAGTGCCAGTCCCTGGAGGCTAGGTGATATCATGACACACCGATATGAATGGGAGGGGCTGTCACGTGGGGCTGTGTCATCACATCGTTACAGTGTTTTTTGGAAATGAGAACGAGGCTAGTTCCAAAAGGAGAAGTATATTAGTAAGATTCATTATGTATTATTATATCTCCCAACTATCAAGTATTGCAAAGACGGACATTTCATGCGGCACATGAAGCGATCTGAGGCAATTTTTTTTATGTTAAGCCACATTTCTTTCTCCACCTAATACCCACCCATACACACCCAGTTCAGCCCACACAGTATAATGCCCCTATACTGCACCAACACAGAATGATGTGCCTATAATGCCCCCACACAGTATAATGCCCCCATAGTGCCTTACCCACAGTGTAATGCCCCAATATTGCCTCCCACCCTGTATAACAATGCCCCAATAGTGCCCCAACACAGTTTAATGCACCCATAGTGACTCATACACAGTATAATACCCCCATAGTGCCTCTTGACACAGTATTCAGCACCCATAATTCCTCCCACACACAGTATAATGCCCCCCATATTGCCTCCCTTGACACAGTATAATGCCCCCACAGTGCCTAATAAAAAATAAATAAATAAATACTCATGACTCATTGATGACTATTACAAAATCAATGCAAGTTTTATTTGATGTCATTTTATAAGCCCTTTAAAGAGAAGATGTTATTATGACAAATAAGGACATCAGTGGCTAAAATTATAGACATCCAGCATGTCCAATAGGGTAGCTGAAAAACGTCCTGATTTTGTGGCGTTACATGGAGTATCACATGATCCCTCTAAGCCAGTCAGCATTGATTTTAGTGTAGCAGCAGTGAAAAATTGTGTTTTAATGCAAGAATTGTGTTGAGGATCTTTAGAGAAAGAAAGCTTAATTTTCGAACCCCTACCATAGCCACTACAATTTTGGAATCTAAAGCCCAGATACTGACTAATAATATATTTTAACAAACAGTGCTCAAATAATACTTCTATATGCTACTCACATAATACCGCTATAGAATGTCTAAAAATAATCGAAAGAACAGTTAAATCCAATGACTTTGAGTTTATGTCTTCTCGGACTATAGCGCTCTCTTTCTCCTCCATTTAGCCCAGGCTATCATAGAAACCTCTCCCAGCTACAACTCGCCTCTCCAATTTGCCATGTGGAATTCTTTGGATATAACCTTTTGCTGCACAACCACCCTTCTGCCCACCCTCACCCCCTGACAGCGCTCTTTAGCCAGGCAGCATATTTCTTCTACCTTTCACCAATAACTTCTCTCCTTTCTGGCAACAGATGCCTACTTGGGTGTCAAGGAGTGTGACAACCTGTTATCAGCTTATCATTGGGGGACCTACCTAACCAAAAAAGACTAAACACAGCAGAGAACCCTTATAAAGTCAATTAGGCATCAATGTAATGCATAAGCTCCAAAAGTCCTCCAGAACCTGAGCTATTTTTTGATTTGGCTCTATGGTCATACTTCTATATATGAGTTATACATTATATCTTTATATAGTTTGGTGGCATAAAAGGTTTCCACACTCAAATTCATGCACAGGGACCCTGTACTGTATGTGTCTGTTCCTGAATAGTCTTTATCTCGTATTAAAAGTGGTGTCTTGAGTAAAGTCTGTAATATATGTCGGAAAGTTTAGAATAAAGAATGTATATAATGTACAATTAACAACCAAAAAGTCTCACAGGTATGGTAATTTGGCTAGGTATCACCCGCAAGGCGAAATGTTCTACCTCCAAAAATGTCACTATAAACTAGCGAAAACTCCACATTTGCATTAGAAACCATGAGAAAAAGGAGTCATAGACTATAAGTACACAAAGAAAAAAAATTTTATTGTTACATTCGAAAATACACAAATATAAAAACACAAGTACACAACGAGGTGTTAAAAATTGAAAGTAGATAGGTGGATCAGGTATCAAAAAACCCTCAACACGGGCATGCCATAAGTACAAAAACGTGAGAGGTTCTGTTAGTATATAAATGTATGGGGGAGAGAAAGCACATCGCCGTCACATACAGACAATGCTTGTTCACTGCAACGGAATCTGTGCCACCTCACCACCAAATAGTACATGCACATAAGCAGTAGATGAAATAACGTCTACAAACTAGTAACAAGAGAGTTACGTCTAACTCTTCAAATGCATGGTCCCAGAAGTAGAACAAGGGAAAAAGGAGCCGGCCCACTATAGCCTGGTGTGAAGGGGAACCAAACGTCCGCTTAACAGAACCACTGATATGACAAAACCGAAACTGAAGGCTTACCCATGGAGGTGTTTTGGAGGTAAAGTGACAAGCCGAGTGTTGAGGCACCCCGACGCGCGTTTCGCAAATATCGCTTCCTCAGGGGGTGTCTATATATGAGGGATATATTATATCTTTATATAGTTTGGTGGCATAAAAGGTTTCCACACTCAAATTCATGCACAGGGACCCTGTACTGTATGTGTCTGTTCCTGAATAGTCTTTATCTCGTATTAAAAGTGGTGTCTTGAGTAAAGTCTGTAATATATGTCGGAAAGTTTAGAATAAAGAATGTATATAATGTACGTAGCTTTTCTTTTCATGTGATTATTTCTTGGCAATGTGGAGCATTTCTGCCTTTCCTTAAAAGACAGAATACATTATCCATTGAAACGCTGAAGCCGAGCCTCTATAGTCAGCATTCTCATGTTCTCTCAGGTGTACTAAGTGCACCTGTTTTGTCTCTGCTCTCTTCCCAGGCAGCTGGCACTATGAGAACGAGTCATTTGCTCCCTGCCTTGCCTTCTGCTCTGTGTTTGCCAGAATATCAGTTTTAAATTAAGTCAGTTTTTATCATTTCTGGTTCGCTGATTGGAAAGCAACAATTTAAGTTCACAATAATGACTCACCGCTAATGTGTATTAAATACTGTGCAAATTTTCCACACTTAAACTCTGGGTTTTAGATGAATTACGTATTTTTAAGCCTATTTTTTATGGTCTGTAAATTGCATAGACATTTTATTACAAGAGATACTCGGCAACAACTTGAGCCCAAGAAAAGTTTGATATAATTGTTAACGATTTGTCAGTGGGGCGTGTCCCTGCACACTCACACATTATCCAATCAGAATCAGATTGTGCAAGGCCACACCCTACTTCTCAAGTGCGGCTGGGGCTGTGATTCACTGTGTCATATAACAAAGAGTTTTGGGGTTTTCAATGTTTGCAATTGATAAACAGATCCTAATGGCCATTGTATACAAAAAATTACAAACAATATGGCTATTAGGCCCACTAGATGGACAGAATGCATAGCCCGATGTTGCAAATATTTGTGTCCTAATTTTCCCTCTTAACAATGCCATCAACAGGGTGCAAATAAAGTGACAGCAACAGCATCTAAAGCCAGACACATGCTCCCCCATACAAAGTGCCTGCCTCCAGTCGCCACACAAAGTGCCTTTCACGAGTCTCCTTCTTTCAAAGTGCTGGTTACTTCCTCTAAGATATACACTTGACACATAAGCTGGTGAAAAAGTCAAGTTAAAGAGGCTCTGTCACCAGATTTTGCAACCCCTATCTGCTATTGCAGAAGATCGGCACTGCAATGTAGATAAGAGTAAGGTTTTAATTTTAAAAAACGAGCATTTTTGGCCAAGTTATGACCATTTTTGTATTTATGCAAATGAGGCTTGCTAAAGTCCAACTGGGCGTGTTTAAAGTAAAAGTCCAACTGGGCGTGTATTTTGTGCGTACATCGGGGCGTGTTTACTTCTTTTACTAGCTGGGCGTTGTGTATAGAAGTATTATCCACTTCTCTTCACAACGCCCAGCTACTGGCAGTGCAGACACAGCGTGTTCTCGAGAGATCACGCTGTGTCGTCACTCACTTCCTGCCCCAGGTCCTGCATCGTGTCGGACGAGCGAGGACACATCGGCACCAGAAGCTACAGTTGATTCTGCAGCAGCATCGGCGTTTGCAGGTAAGTCGATGTAGCTACTTACCTGCAAACGCTGATGCTGCTGCAGAATCAACTGTAGCCTCTGGTGCCGATGTGGCCGACACGATGCAGGACCTGGGGCAGGAAGTGAGTGACGTCACAGCGTGATCTCTCGAGAACACGCTGTGTGTCTGCACTGCCAGAAGCTGGGTGTTAACGAACAGAAGTGGATGATGCTGATTCGTCAGCATCATACACTCCCATTCCTAACGCCCAGCTAGTAAAACAAGTAAAAACGCCCCGATGTACACACATAATACACGCCCAGTTGTACTTTTACTGTAAACACGCCCAGTTGTACTTTTGCAAGCCTCATTTGCATAAATACAAAAATGGTCATAACTTGGCCAAAAATGCTCGTTTTTTAAAAATAAAAACGTTACTGTAATCTACATTGCAGCGCCTATCTGCTGCAATAGCAGATAGGGGTTGCAAAATCTGGTGACAGAGCCTCTTTAAAGTTTGCTGCAAATGTACAAATTTCTAGTGTCTTCCACATTCCCCACTATAAAAAGTGCCTCCCATCATGCCCTCCATAATTGCCAAACACAAGCCTTTGTCAGGTTGATATTTTATATATATATATATATATATTTATTTTTTTCTACAGTATATGTTTTTATTGATACATTTTCCTAATAAAACACTAAGCAAATATGCATACTGTAGTTATATGACAATAAGATATGGCAAATGCAAAATTGTATCAGCAAAGTAAAATAAGTAACAGATAACTCGTTAAGTCACTGAGTCTTATAGAAATATTCTAATAAAGTAGATGGATTAATAAAATGTCAGAATGCGAGTCAAAGGCAAAACATTTTTTAAAAGCAATTTCCCAAATATTCTACCCAAGTTGTGATGGAAACAGAGGTAGGAGCAGGAATAGGAATAAAAGATGGTGTGTCAGTTGGTGTGTGTCCAGCGGTACCTGAGTCCCATGGTTGTTGATTACATGGGTGTGATCAGTGGATCACTTACCAGTATTTTCTCTTGGACCCAAGTGGTCAGTATAAATCAGTCTCGGATCAATATTTGAACGTGGAAAGGAGGGTTACGAAGCTTTCCCAAATCCCAAAGAATCTTTGAACGTGACTTTCTTTTTGACAGGATCCCTCCATCAGTCCATTTTCATCATAAAGGCCAACTTCTCTAAGAAAAGTTTAGAGTAAGGTGTCTGGTGGTGGAGCTAGGTATGAAGAATTGTCTTGGATCCCACTGCTGCAATCATATGTAATAGTTTTCTGACAGGTTGATATTTTTACCTAATGATTATACTTATACCTACATAATGCTCCTCCATCATATATATTTAGCTCTCATCTCCATCTATCAACCCGCTCTTGCTTTTGCTCAGGCAATCACTTAAGACTCTCAATCTTCCTCATTACATCCTCTTACTCTCCTTCTCAGGATTTCTTTTGTGTTTATGTCTTCAAACCTTTAGGTTTTCTTCTAACATTCCTAGTTTTGGGTACACCTTGAAAACTCATTTCTTCAAGGAGCCCTATGTCACATAACTTTATTTTGATTACAGCCATAATCCATTGCCAATATTTAAACTGGCCGATATAGAGATATCTAAACTACTCTATAAAATAGGTCCTTGTAATGTAATTTCCATGGTAAGTGTCTCAGTGGGCTGGTAGGGATATTGTGCGGCTCTCCGTGTTCCTGCTCTGTCTCTCCCTGCCTGTCCATGGTCAGTGTCTCAGTGGGCTGGTAGAGATATTGTGCGGCTCTCCGTGTTCCTGCTCTGTCTCTCCCTGCCTGTCCATGGTCAGTGTCTCAGGGGGCTGGTAGAGATATTGTGCGGCTCTCCATGTTCCTGCTCTGTCTCTCCTTGCCTGTCCATGGTCAGTGTCTCAGGGGGCTAGTAGAGATATTGTGTGGCTCTCCTTGTTGCTGCTCTGTCTCTCCCTGCCTGTCCATGGTCAGTGTCTCAGTGGGCTGGTAGAGATATTGTGTGGCTCTCTGTGTTCCTGCTCTGTCTCTCCCTGCCTGTCCATGGTCAGTGTCTCAGTGGGCTGGTAGGGTATTTTGGGTAGGGTATTTTGACACCACAGTTTTTTTGCTGAATTTATTGGAATTAGTATGTGAAGATAAAAATCTAAGTTTTTCTGAAAAAACATAGAATTTTCTAATTTTTACAAGGAATAAAGGAGAAAAAGCACCTCAACATTTGTAAAGCAATTTCTCCCGATTACGGCAATATCCCATATGTGGTAATAAACTGCTGTTTAGACCCACGACAGAGCTCAGAAGGGAAAAGCGACATTTGGATTTTGGGGCGCAGATTTAGCTGGAATGGTTTTCGGTGCCATGTCGTGTTTGCAACACCCTGGAGGGACCAAAACAGTTTCTCAGAAGGGAAGGAGTGCTATTTGGAGCGCAGATATTGCTGGAATGGTTTTCGGTGCCATGTCGTGTTTGCAACGCCCTGGAGGGACCAAAACAGTAGAAACCCCCAAAAGTGACCCCATTTTGGAAACTACACCCCTCAAGGAATTTATCTAGGGGGTGATAACTTTTTTAACCCAATAGTGTTTTTGCAGAATCTTGTGGAAATCTGGCATGAATAACATTTAAATTTTTTTTCACAAATGCGCCATTTCTAGGACATATTGTTACATAGTACATGAAACTGATGAAACGCACCCCAACATTTATTACCTAGTTTCTCCTGTGTCCAGAAATACCCCCACTTAGGCCATAATCTGCTGCATTCCCAGACAGTGAGGCCCCAAAGCAAAGAAGCACCCTTTGGCTTTTCAGAACATAATTTTAGCTTGAATGACTTGATAGGCCCCACTCCATGCCTATAAAGGATTCGAGCTGGCAGAACGACTGACACCCCTAGAAGTGAACCCATTTTGAAAACTGCACCCCTAAGGTATTCACGTAGTGGTTTAATGAGTGTTTGTACTGCTAGGTTTTCAAAGCCGGAATCATAGTATTTAGGTGGTAATTTTTTTACCAAATCTATTGGTTTTTGGGGCATGGTTGCCTTCCACAACATATTAACTCGTAGAAGTGCATTTGCTAGTGTATGTAACTATGTTGTGCCAACAAAGCAGATGACCAACAAATGTGTCAGTCCACAGCTGTTAACAACAGTTAAAGCAGGGAGAATTAAAATTAGAACTGTATTGGACTGAAGGGCAATTTATTTGAGAACTGAAGGAAACATTTTAGAACTTGGACATGTTCACAGATTGAAAGAACAGGGCTTTATAATGTCACTTCTTTTTTTCAAAGGGACTGGTCATACAACGTCTCTTTAGCCCCAACAATCTCTATATCAGAGACAAACGTGCCAAGGGACGTTGGCACACCATTACAGATGCCTGCCTGGCAAAGTAAGAACCATAATGTGCGCAAAACAACCAATCACCTACAGAATATATAAAAGGGCAGTGTCCAACACCATCTTTATGGACAGTAAAGGATCACTAATCCCCTAAAATATTGCCCGTTTTCCTGGAAGTATTTTCGGATTTAACAGGTTATGCAAAAACCTGAACAAAACAACAAAAAAGCCCATAATGTATTGATCAGGAACAGCTCGTAAATTGAGTAACCTCCAAATATAAAGAACTATGCCCATATCACCAAACAGTTTATAAGAATTAATATAACAGCTTTATATGGCAGGACATAGTTATAATAATAGGCAAACTCAGTAAAATTATAAAAATATTACATTTATATTAAATGATGCTGTCAAATAAAAAAAATCATTTTTATCTCAAGTATGCTATTTCTGTGATTCCAACTGACCTTATTTTGAAAACTCTACCCTTCAAGGGATTCATCTAGGGGTTTAGTGAGAAATTTCTAAGGGGTTTTTAAAAAATATTTTAATTTTGTGTGACCAATTATAACGTGAAACCACGTAAGTATTCATCTAGGGGTATAGTGAGAATTTTGTTAGGGGTTTTTCAAAAATATTTTAATTTTGTGTGACCAATTATAACGTGAAACCACGTAGGCATTCATAGGGGTGTAGTGAGAATTTTGTTAGGGGTTTTTAAAAAAAAAATTATTTGGTGTGACTAATTATAACATGAAACCACTTTAGGTATTCATCCAGGGGTGTAGTAAGAATTTTTAGTTTTGTTTGGGTTTCTTGTAAATTTTAGTAAGTGGGCATATGAATATATGAAAATAAAATTACTCAGCTTTAAAAATCTATTTAGAATGGCCAATTTGTAAAATGAACGGGTGTATAAATAAAATAATCTAAAACTCAGTGGAGGTATTGTAAAGTTAACAGCATTCATTGATGCACAGGCCTGGCTTTGTGGGGCATGTCTTGCACTAGTGGATAGTGTCTTTTCTAAAGCTTTTTTTTTGGAACACACCCGACATCTTTTCTGGGGTCTTGTTTTCTTGTCAGTGTAGGTATTACTGAGGGAAAGTGCTGGCCTGGGATTATACGGCAACTGTAATCTCATGAAGAAGTGCCCTCGCAGTCTGGGTTGTCAAACAAAAGGGCCTTAATAATTGTCTCCTGAAATTGGAGAAATGTATTTCTATTGCCTGCGTATCTGGACACCACAAATGCGTTATACATTGCCATTTGGGTGAGGTGGACTGCCAGCTTCTTGTACTAGGTCTTACTTTTACATGGCACTATACGACTTTATGACCTGATCAGATAGATCCACCCCACCCATAAAGCGGTTATAATCCAGTACGCAGGCAGGCTTGGCAGTTGTGGTGCTGGAG